>NC_052016.1:90844067-90938662 GCF_015832195.1 Motacilla alba alba
GTTTATTAGGCTTGGAAGCAAGTCACACCATCTCAACCTGCCAGAGTTAAGTTGTACATACCAGAAAAATGTCTCACCTGCAATACCTGTCAGTCTATTCATATTAACGCAAGTCTTACGATTTCTACTGTCCATATACCAAATCCTAAAGGCCTTTTGCAGCCCTGAAAATGGGCGGGAGGATCTGGGCAGAAGGACTGAGGTACCACAGTCACTGGGGCTCACCACCTCCTTACGAGGCAGGCAGTGTTTCCCGCAGGAATGACTGCCAGTGGGAGGAGGGACATTCCTTGAGGTTCCGCTTTCAGATACTTCTCAGAATCCCTCTCTCTGGGTGGGTTGGCATCTCCTCTGCCAGCAAGAGCAAATGGCCTATCTCCCACAGGGTCTTAGCTGATCAATCATAGGTGGAGGGCAAGTTGCCTCTAGGCTGTCTTCTGGCCCTCAGTAGCTCTTCTCTCTGTGGTCTTCAGTGCTACTGGGCACCGGAGGTGCTGGGAATAATCCTCTGTCTGCATCCAGCTGTCTGTGTGCTGCAACAAGAGCCTCACAGTGCCCTGCCAAGCTGCCGAGCCTTTGAAGGCACAGCCCCAAATACCACACGTTCCATTCCAAGGCAGAATGTAACGACAGCTATAATTAAAACCGTTATTAACACAAACGCTTGAAGTCATAATAACAACTAAACTGTCCAACAGTGTCCGAGGTGGTGTCTCACTTCCTCTGGAAGATCAGACCTGTTCCAGTAAGAAAAGGGGACATCTGCTTCACCCAGCTAGTTCATAACCTGGAAACCTATTGTATAAACACACTGCATTTGTTTCCTGTCTCACACACTACTTTTCATTCATCTTCTAGACAGAAGTTCACTGGGACTAGTAGATAGCTGGTGCAGTTACTTTACTCTGGTTGGACACCAGGTGCTCACCAAAACAATTCCATGCCCTCTGTGGATGCACAGGGGAGAGAAAATATAAAAAAAGGCTTGTGAATACAGGTAAGGACAGGGAGAGATCACTCACTAGCTACCATCATGGGTGAAACAGGCTTGACTTGGGGAAATTTTTTTCCTGTATTATTAATCAAATCAGAGTAGGATAATGAGAAAATAAAAACTAAACCTTCCCCATAACCCTCCCTTCTTCCTGGGCTCATCTTCACTTTAAATTTTCTCCTTCCTCCTCAAGGGGAGGACTCACCACACTCTTAACCTGCTTTAGCATGGGGTTCCTCCCACAGAAGTCCTCCATAGACTTCAGTGTGAATCTTTCCCATGAACTGCAGTTCTTCATGAACTTCTCCAGCATGGATTCCTCCCACAGGGTTCAGTCCTTCAGGAACAGCCTGCCCCAGCATGTGTCCCCCCACAGCATCACAACAGTGAACATACTCCACTGCAGGCTCCTCTCTTTTTGAGTCCAGTGGTGCTTCCAGGAGCCTGCTCCATCACGGGCTTTCCATGGGGTCACAGCCTCCTTCAGACATCCACCTGCTCCATAGTGGGACCCTCCAGGCTGCAGGGGCACAGCTGCCTCATCGTGGTCTTCACCACAGGCTGTGGGGCAATCTCTGCCCTGCTGCCTGGAGTACCGCTTTCCCCTCCTGCATCACTGCCCCTGGTGTCTGCAAAGCTGTTTCTTTCACATAATTTCACTCCTCTCTCCTGAGGAGTTGTCCCTGTACAGTTTTCCTGCCTTGTTAAATCTGTTTTCCCACAGGTGCCACCACCACCACTGCTGGGGTTGCCCTTGGCCACTGGCAGGTTCAGTGGAGCCAGCTGGCATTGGCTCCACTGGACATGGGAGAAGCTTCTTCTAGTTTCTTACAGAAGCCACTCCCGTAGTACCCCTGCTACCAGCACCTTGCCGTGCAAACCCAAGGCAGACAATTAAGCCAATATTGCACTGCTCACATTCATGTATAACTAATTCTGGCCCGTTGCTGTCAAATATGGTGTATCAGGAAAGAAAAGGTCTTTGATGTCCATCATCAATTCCTTATCTGCATCTCCCAACAAAATCATCTCGCAGGAGTCAGAATAATCGTAAGTACATAGTTTGTAGTGTCTGGTTTGGACTTTTCTCCCCTAATCTCTGTAAATAATCTATGTCTACTTTGCTCCAGCCAGTTTGTTTTTTTTCTCTGTACCATCAGTACAACACTTTCCTATACCTTGATCTTAGTTCTGGCATATGCAGCACAACTTAAGAGGTTCTTCATTTAAATTCAAATTAACTGTCCTCTTTCTGCGACATTTTTTTTTCCTCAAAGAACTCCTATCAACCTCTGTGACTACTTTTCACATACTTTTTAATAACTTAGTAGTATAGTTCCTGAAACAGGATTTTATGCAGGGGTAGTAGCTCCCTCAGTAGCAAGCTCCCCTTGCACTGATAAGAGTGATGAGCCGGGTTTGCCACTATAATTTTAATCTTTATTACTTTGTGTAGAATCTCATCCTAAGCAGTCAGTCTGAAACTCAAGGTCCTTAGCTCACCTCAGAACACAGTTTTTATTTTTATTTGCAAAATATACTAACGTTGAACTTCAAATAATTGGACGAGCGAGTCTGCATTTCCAAATCTCTTTCAGGTTCAGGTTCAATTTACAAATCATCCATTTGTAGTTGAAAAAAATAAAAGTAAGCTGTGAATTCTCTGGAGTGTTCACAAGGTCATTTTCAGTAACAGCAATAAGTGGTTTGCAGTCGATTTCAGCTAATAAAATAGTAATAGCTAAGGCCTCCCACAACTAAGACATGAAGTCTTTTACAACCATGCCAAAGCCTCCTTTTCTATCTGAGCTTATTAACTCTCATTTCCTGTTAGCATCTACTATTCATAAACCACTGGTCTCTAGCTGTGACCACTCTCCTGCAAGAAGATTGCACTGAAATCCCAAAATACTGCTTTGAAACACCTGTGGACAATATAGTTTTGGGCATACCATCCTCCCAAATTAATTCCTTTTACTTCTTAGACTTTTTATTAAGGTCAGGCAATGTCATTGTGTAGGAGCATTCTCTATTTATTTATTCAGGCAGCAGTATAAGGCACAATTGTCCTAATGTAATCCATCATTCCCAGAAATCTACTATTTCTTTGTCAACTGCAGTGGTTTCACTGTTACCTATATGTCTTGCCAAATAACCTTCTTTCTCAGGTGTGTTATTTATGTTACAGAAAATTTACATTTTGCTGGCATCACACTAACCTAGCAGCATTGGTTCTGTTCCAAGATGCTCAGAGCTTCCAGTTATTCTCTTCCAACATTTCAGTTTCTTTTAGTGTTTTTCCCATATTAAAATATCTTCTACGGTGCCCCAGTTTCTTCTGTGCTATCAAAACTTTTTATTTTTGTTATACAAATGGAATGCTGAGCACAACGTAAATGGAAGTCTGAAGAAACAGGGTTTTCTCAACAAGACATGGAAAACTCATAAAACATATGCTGTGTTTTTCCAAAGACTTTCCCTGGAATCCTGCTGATACATCCTGCATACAAAAAAATCTAATATTAGACAACCAGAAAATTATCCCCTAACAACTACTGTAACTCTTTTTCATTTATTCGTATTTATTCAATTCCTCTTGTCTATCCAGACAGAAAACATTTGGTCCCTATTTTTCTCTGTAGAGAAAATCTTTATTGGAGAATAAAGACTGTACCCACAGCTCACTCTCCTATGCATTTCATGACTGTTGGGGTAATAAACTTACCCATACCTTTTTTTTTTTCCCTTCAGACGAGGGAATGTGAATAGGAAGAGGGACTGGAGGAAGGCTGACTCTCTCCTCTGATGTGTGTTCTGCTCAAAGACAGCTTGTTCCCTAGCTAGTGTCCTCTGATGCTTCCTCAGGTATACTGTCCTCCTGTCCTCTCTCATGAGCACATTGTCCTGATGAGAACAAAGTTTCAACACATTATTCTTTCTATAATGAATGTTCTTCTTCATAAAGTTAATACAGACTGGATCTTTCCACTTTATTTACCCTCATGTTAACTTTAGTTGCTATTATCTTACCCCTGTAAACCTCCCCTGACTCTCCATTATCTGCTCCTTGTCAGGAGGATAACATTATTTCAATCAACACACCATCATGTGCACCAGTATCCAATTTAAAATGAATAAATGTCTTACTTGCTTTCAGGGTGATAGTCCATTCATCTTCTGATGAATTGCTCTTATGAAGAATCCCCCAGAGCAAACGGTGCTGTCATTGATCTCCTGTATGCTGCTCCTTACACGCTATTTCACAGTGATGTAATCTAGTGCATACCTTCTTCCAGTTTATGGCTTGTGCTCTTTCCACGCAATCTGCAAGCCCAGATGCTGCTCTTGTAGGACTCCAATTATAGCTTCATCAAGCATCTTTCTTTGCTCTGTCTCGGATTCTCAATTATGTCCTCTCCTTTATTCTAAAGTGGGCACCTGGTTAGTTTGACAAACTCTAAGTACTTTGTCAAGAGTTATTTCATGATGTTCTGATGATTTGTTCCAGATCCAGTTACAATCCCCTTTGTAATCAGGCTCTTGCTTCATTAAATTGTGAAGTTTTCTCTTCAGACACAGACTTTCACTGTTATGAATTTCACCTTTTTTTAATACAGCTTTCTTTAAAATAAATTAAAAAAAAAAAAGCATTTCAGAGTAAAATAGGCCTGAACACTTTCACAGTTAATTCTGACTGCCTAAATAACTGGAAACCAAAGGAACCTCTCAGGACTTCAGTACAACCTATTGTATGACAGCTATTATCCTTTAACTGCCTTCCCTTTTGTAAGCAGATAAAGAGTATGGGGTCATTCACATCTTCTGCTATCCCCCACTCATCCAAAGTTTTCTCTGCTGTGAAATACTTCATTGCTTCATTATTCCACTTGAGATGCTTTCTTCCTTCGTTTTTATTTTCAGCATCATCAGTTACGTCCTGGTGATTAATTTGTGTACAAGACACTAACCTGGTATCTTGCCTGTTTCCCATTGCTGTTGACAGCTGCATCACTTCCAAGGCTCTCTACCAGATTGATCGTCTGGGACCCGAAGCTTTACACGCCCTGTGGCTTTCCAGTGCAGTGGTTCACAAGTGCCACACTGACAAGGCTGACACCTTGAAGGAGTTTCTAAGGCACAGAGGTTGCTTTCCTGCCTCAGGGGATTATAGCGCCTGAAGCCATATTAACTGTTGAACAGATTTCTCCCTCAGATACTAAGGTTTCTCACAGCTGCTGGATTTGTCTTCTGCCCAAACCTCACAGAATAACTTTTCCAAACGGGGAAACATTCCTCCTTCTTGAAGGTCAGTTTTCCTACAGTGAAAGACATTTCTCTTCTTCTTTTTAAACCCTCAGAAGATCTAGGCAATTCTTCTCGTCATTTCCTAGGTGTGCAAGCCACATTGCACAAGTTTCGTAAATCTAGCAGTTCTTGGAAGGAGTGGATCTGTTACATGTGCAAGGGGTCTGCACACATCCAGTAAACCTCCTGCTCTCAACATGCACAGGACATAGAACATCTGGTCCTAGATCAGCGGTGCAGTAATAAATAAGAAAGACAAATAAACTCACACCTTTGGTATAAAAGAGAAGCAGGCAAACACTACAACAGATACCTCAAAGTGGGAAAATATCACTTTCCTCTGCTTGTCTTTGACTACATCTTTATCATACACTCCATGGAAATCCCAGGCTTGCTGCACCTTTCTCACACCCTTGTTCAGGATGACAGATCTCTGAACATGATGAGCAAGGCTGAAACTGCATCAAGGTCCAAGCAGGTTGTCAAACATCTGCAAATCCATTATATATAAAAGCAGTCTTCAAATTCCATGTGGTTAGAATTGCCAAAAGACAGAAGGGCATCATCTGGAAAACTTGACACAATGTAGTTTTAAGTACAGCCAGGAGAAAGGCAAAAAAAAAAAGGGGAAAATTACTTAGGTTACCGCTTATCTTGCCTTTTCTTTCTGAAAGATTTTGAATATGTTGTACACCTCAGTGATATGCAGGTAAAAATGAAAGATCCATATGAACATCCATATCTGCAAATTTATAAAATGTCTGAGGCTGCTTCAAGAGCTGGCACAGTGAGTAGCCCTGCAAATTTTTGTCTTTTTGTCTCCCAACCACATAAATGAATTTGTTTCTATATAATTACTGAGAAAGATGCATCTTCAGCCCATGAGCTCCTGCCAGGAGGAGGGTTGTACCAGATTTTGTTAAGGCACTTAACAAACCAAAGCTGAATTTAAAGTTAGCTGACAATAACACCTCTGTGAAAAGACTCAGTGATTCATACCATCATAATCACTTTCTCCAGGTTCTCATGACAGCTGATCATGACTAAAATCTTTACAACCAATCAGAAACATACTCCAGGACAGTGGAGAAATTTATACAAAAATTTTCATCTCATGCATTCACAACTCAAATGCTTTATTAGTAGCCGCTACTACAGTTTTGTTCTACCCACTGTAAATTCAGAAGGATTTACACATAAGGGCTGGCCTCTCATCTGTTTATGGAATATTCACATCTTTCAGGGAAATTAACTACCAGACTTAGCCAAATTTTCTTTCTCCAAATTCCATGTTCTCATAATCCCTGCAGAGCTACAGATTCCAAGAGAAGTGCTGCTATTATGGACCAATGTGAGGCCATCCTTCACTCAGATTTAGGACTCTGGAAGCACTTTTCTTAATCCAAAACAAGAAGTCAGATTAAATTTTTCCTTCCAACCCTGAGCAAATCCATCACTTTAAACCCTCACAGCTTAAGAGTATTAAAGTTTTGAATTTGTCAGTGTTCTCCTGAGTGAGTGAGACAGCTGATTATTTCAGGTTGGAACTGCATACACTTTTGTGTCCTTAACAAAATCAAAAGAGAGTGGTTTTACTGACATCATTCAAGGTACATTGTGGTTATGCTGGCTGGTGATATAGCCATATATTTAGTACCATTTCAAGTCATAAAAACTTGCCCACAATTTTTTTTTTTTACTTAACTTGAAAAGTTTACTGGCTGGTCACACGCACACAACTGCAAAATGACTAAATGAATCTTCCAAATGTCATTGTTAGTTCCAAACCATATTTGTCATTAAACTGAGATGGCACATGATCACTTTTACTGCCAATGGACCATTTTAGAAACTGAGTGAAAACAGGATTACTACAGAGATTTTTCTCATCTACTATAAGCAGTTTAAATGCCAGGATAATTTGTATTCCTTCTTAATTATAAAAAAAAAAAAAATCTGAAAAGTCTTCATCAAAAGGCTAGAGACACCTAAAAGGAAGTTTAGAGCTTTGTCAATTGCTTTTACTATGAAATATTTTTCAGAGTTTGCCTTTAGAAGAAGTTTTTAAAAAGTAGACATTGTGTTACATGGTATGGAAACCCCTATATATACTCTGTTGGGGAAAGGGAAGCACAGGCCTACCAGTCCTACTATTACCATCTAACTCCTAGCTTCATAAGAGAATAACACTTAAGGAAGTATTCAAAAAAACCCAAAACACTGTACGATCTGATCCTTTCTTCTCCATAATGCAATATCCTTAACCAGAGAGTTTTGGGGTCCAATTTTCCCAAAATGCATAGAAGTTGCAAATTATTCCTGACTGTCGAAGCTGGTAATTGTAATATATAGACAGCACTGACTAACTAAAAGTCCTGTGACCAACCTCATATACAGAGAGAACTGCCTGTGCAGCATAGGCCTTGGCTCATTCAACAATCCCCTCTGAGAGGAACCTGGATTCATGGGGCTGGTTTTGATCAACACCAAACTTCTTCTCCACCCTTGCTGGGTTTCTTACAGAAAAAAAAATACCATATCTCCCTATAGGTTTTACTCATGAAAGGATTTAAAGGATTAAGAGTTCCAAAGAAATTTCTAATTAAATACAATAGATGTAGAGGTCTAAGACACTGAAGCTTCATTTGCCCATCCATCAACATTTCATAACCTTAAGCACATTATCTTGACCAGCAATGTGAAATGTGAATGAACTAGAACACTGACAAGGTTGAGCCCCAAGAGACAGAGAAAAACAAGAGGTGATGGGAAAAGAGCTTGCTGAAAAGAGATCTAAAAGAAGAAATAGAATTACGCTTTCTAATGTTGGCAAATAAGATAAATGGACATCAGCATTGCAAGTTTTATTATCTTTGAGGTTTGAAAAGCAGAATTTTTACCAGGAGGGAAGAACTGTCTTTATTGTTCTCAGATAATCATATGTTAAAATACAAAATACATGACATAATAAGGGAAATTAAATGACCTTCCAGTGCTGAAACTATGCCTGAAAAATTACTTATATCTCTGTTCTACCCTTAAGGTAATTTTTCTGAACATCATGATCATAAGTGGTAGCTCCAGGAAGGGAAATAAAGTTAGTTCTAATGAGGCTGGAGCAATGGGCCATGCCATGTATGCCAGAGAGAGAGAATGGTATGGCAAACCTGAGGAAAACAGGTGGATTTTTGCTTTCACTGACTAAATTGTCTCTTCTTAAGTCATGTCATATTCCTACTCCAGTCAGTAAATAGCTAAAATCCAGCCCTAAGGCAGGGTGCAAGGCAATGGGTTTTGTTAATAAATATGTGGATGATCTGCAGCTGGCAATCTGACCTGGAAAAGAAGACTTCAGTCAAAATAGTCAAAATCTCTCCTTCCATCCATAAGTGCTTCAGAAATTTCCAGCTGAGCCTTGGTTTATTAAAAGTATACCCAGCTCAACCGTCTTGCTCGACAATTCATACAGTTTGCTCACCTAATCCTTTAGAAGTGAACCGGGAATGGTCTTCAGGCAACAAGATAGTTAAAAGCAATAGGCTTTTTTTTTTAATCATGGCAGTCTGCCCTCACTCACCTACTTTTCTGGATGCCTCTGAAGCATGTAAGGTTTTCCCTGAGTCATACATGAGTTTAGCAGAGTCCTAGCCAGCCCAACATTCTGGGAAGCATCAGCCCAGGACCCTTGTGTAGTAAAGCCAATATTACAAGCAGTAACAATTCCAGTGCTCCTACAGAGTGGATCCCATTATGGAGGGAGACAGGATGCAGCCTGCGGTCTCTTCTGCCACTAGGAAAAGCTACTTAGCTCATCTGACCAATGGAGTAAAGCAATATTGGTTTAGGACATATGGAAAAAAGTAAAGGCAGGAAAAGTATGATTTAATAAAAAGTGATTTCTAGAGTGCCTGCTACAGATGCACTCAGCTGTACTGCATAAAATGTAAGGAAAGGTTCCAGATTTTTGTGCTTTATTGCATTTTAGGTGTTTTCTCAGCCAGCTGGATTTCTCAGTTCAGGTTTCTGTTGCTTTAGAGACTCAAAATTGTGCTTCAATTTTTTTCTTTCTTATATGAATTCCTACAAATGAAAAAAAAATTTGTAACAGTGTTCTTTCTACAGTCACTATTTTATTATATTCATCTGGAGTATGACAGACTCTTCATTACTAGCCTCATCAGCTTGAGGAGGTGAGATTTTCCCCATCAGAGGTTTACGTCTACTAATACAAAAGATTTAAGGCTTGTGTTCTACAGAAACAAGTCTGGCATTTATGTCATTTCCAGGAATCAAATCATATTTCAGCCACATATATGTTGATCTTTTGACCTTGAGGCTTTATTTACAAAAATCAATGGTTTGTTTATGACTTTCAGGCATATGCTTTCCCTCAGAGGAGGCTGATGTGGTGATCAGCCAATGTTTTGTCAGTGTCCTGAAAAAACACTGGCTACCTACTATCCCACCCATCCACCAGTGCAACACAGCAGGTGCCTGTAGCTGTGTCACCAACCATTCCCAAGGTGGGCATACTGTGTTATCTGCGGTAAACAGATATTTTGATAACCCTAGCAATTGCCTTATAGCTCTTATACATTTCCATATTGCCTGGGAGCATGCTTAGTGGCCTGAAGCAGACTGAGCATTTCATGTGCTCTCTCAGGATGCTATTTTGTCTCTGTCTCAGTTTCCCCACCTGTAATATGTATTATATTTTCTACTGAAGGATATGCTTGTCATTAATTTTAAATGTGTGTGACACACTTTGAAGTTGAAAGGTTTGAAATAGCAGGTTTTTTCTCAAGTTTAGCTTAAGCAAAATTGAGAGTGTGGAGAAGGTGTGTTTTAGCTCCAAGCAGCAGATAAGAATCAATACAGCAGTTGTGAAAAGAGGCAAGGTTGTATAATGAAAAATCAGGTCCCTGAACACTGATTCAAGTAACAGCTGAAATTATATTTTCATGATATTTGGAACCACTTTGGTGCATTGAATGCAAATATTCATACTTTAAGTAAGAGTTGGTTTGTTTTTTTAAAAAAAACACTAATATAAACATCCGAGGAACAAATTATAATCCATATTCACAAGATAAGCTTTTTGCACTGTTTATTAAAGTTTCTACAGCTTTGATAAACACCACTTACAAAATCAGAAGTAATACCACTGAATGTTTTTGACTAATCCTATATCATAAGTCATAGTCAACATTATCAAATTCCAGGAATTAGTCATGGCACACTGACTCTGGAGTGGAGATTTTGATGAAGATTCAGATGCCTAAACTTAGTGGTTAATGTCATGGATGGCTACAAAAGATAGAGGTGTCAATCTGGTCACTGGAGAGACCTGTGGCAAAATAGCTGCCACTTCTGATGCTCTGGTGTATCCTGTAAGGTGCCAGATATCCTGCCAGAAGTTCTTTCGTGTGTCTTACATCAAAACTCCCTTGCAGGTCTCAGGTACCCTATAACATCTCCCTTTGTAAGTGAGTCAATCCCCAGGTATCTGTTCTAGACTCTGTTGAGTGAATGAACTCATGTGAGCATTGGGCTGACACAGAAATATAAAATATACACTGTCAACATCTACGTGGAGGCCAGGCTGTATCCCACTGCAAGCTGTAGCCAATCTCTGGGGTTCAACTATGTTATTGTTTACATAAACCAGCTTTCCCAAACTATGATTATTTGGCCTTTGTTAAAAAATTAATAGAGTATTCATATTAGCACAGTTCCTGGGAACAACAAACCATTCAATTTATTTTTAAAATCAAATCTTTTAACCAATTCCTCTCAAGAATACTTTTGATATTGCTAGAGGAACTGTGGGAGGCTGGGAGAGTACAGGGGACCCAGTAGGCAGTACTGGGAACTGCTCCTCAGTATCTTCCTCTGGAAAAAATGGCTCTCCTCCAGAGGAAAAGGAGGTTCAGTTCTTCCTTCCCATTTCAATGAGAAAGGGTCCTTCCTGTAATCACAGCAGAGGGAAAAAAAGAGCTTCCAGTCATTCTTCCGGCTGTATAGCAAGAAAAGGAACCTCATTCCTTTGAAACTTCCAACAGGGAGGCAGATCATAGCGTAGGTGGAGTTAAAAACCAGAATGAAAGGTTTTTGTTGTATGACACTGTCTCTTAACTGCTGTCACAGACATTGTTAGTACAAGGCGGAGAGAGTTATTTTGTATCCTTTTGGAAAATCTTTATAAATTTCTCTTGTAGTAAAGATCTGGTTTAGGCAAGGGGAGGTCAGCTTTTAGAGTTCTGAGTGACAGGCACCTAACAAGTTCTTTAAGAGGTGTTGCTCTTCTAGTACTGTGTCACTGGCTCCAGGACAGCAGGATAAAGTTTCAGAAACAAAGCACAAGAAACCTGCCCCTCGAGCCCTAGGTATTCACCCAGTCCCACCCAGCAGTGAATTATGACACCCATCTCCTACTATTCTGCATCAAGACACCTTATTTTGGACAAAAAATGTGCTTGTTAGATGTCTAGTGATACCTGAAAGTAACCGTAACTGAGATGAACAGATCTTCTCCACCAGTAGAAAAGAAGGAAGTGTGAGAAAATGAGTGGAAACTAGAAAGAATGAGAAAAATCAGTGGAAAGTATTAATTTCTACTCAAACTTGTGCTCACTTGTGTCATATTATTCAAGCCAACAGGAAAACCTGGAGAAAAACTGTCGGAAAGAAAGATCATAGACATGCGCTGTGCAAGGAGAGGTGATGACTTTTGCCCCCCAGGTAACTTTTTCTAGATACACAAACACCCCAAACCAAATCACTGAACTACTTTCCCACCCACAATGAAATCCTGGGTCTTATGTCCAGTCTAACCCGCTTTTCCTCTAAATGTCAAAAATGCCATATTTTGTAGATGGGTCACAGAGAATGGAAAAAAACATGAAAATACTTGTGCAGCCAGACAGTTCCTGACCGTGTACCTGTCTGAAGAGACTCTAGAATGAGACCCAACCAAGGAAGTGCTATAAGAAAAAAAACCATTTGTTACATTTCCCTGATATGTCATAATGTGATTAATTAAAATAACAAAGTAAGATCACCCTTTATTTCTACCTCATCTGTTTTGGGGGAGGCATTGTTAGGGCAAGCATTAGACCTAGGATGACTCTCAGCCTATCACACATTTTAGTAGGATGTCAGAAATCTCCAAGAACAACAGCATTGCACAGGAGCTGCTGATAGCTCCTCAAATGCATAGATTATTCTATTTTTGATGATATGCGTGTGTCAATCTCAGAGCAAAATTGAGCCCTTAGGGCAAAATTCTTCTCTCAGATCCACACATCAATGGGAGTTCCCCTCATCCAGGAAGAACAGACTATTGGAGGTGTGAGCTGCTGTGTAGGTCAGGATAGGGAATTTTGTCTGTAGTGTTTATTTCTGAAATAGTAAATTTCAAATATAAATGTAATTTTCTGTAATAGAAAAACATTTGAAAACATTTAAAAACATTTGAAAACATTGAATAGAAGAACAAAATCTAGATCTGCCCTACCAGCACCACAGAAAAACATACCACATCCACAAACAAACAAATATTTAGCTCAAGGGTTTGGAGTAAAAGAGAAGGTAGAAATATGTCTTTAAAAAATCTGAATATATCAAATTCTTCCTCTAAATGGTGAATTTCTTCAGAATGAAAACACTCTTTGTTATAACAGACTCACTGGGGACAAGGTGTTTGAAGATTTCTGTAATCCTTCACAAGGTGAGAAATCACATACCTAGTGCCTTCAGGCCTTACAGGCTATCTGGGCACGTATGTAAAGGAGAAAAGCCTCATTCCACCACGCTCACCATGAAGCATGCCCAGCATATAAAATGGAATTCCTTTGTCCAGAGGGGTTGATGAAGAAGAAGGATCACTAATCTAGAGTAGCCACTCAAGAGCTCTAGTGCCACACTCCCAGGTCTCTACAAGCCAACACCGCATGTAAATTTTAGGTTAAACATACTAAAATATACAGGTACAAGGAAAGCAGCCTGTCAAGGACTTAGGTTTGGAATTGCTGCCAAAGTGTGTATCTGAGCCAGGTCTATGTTCACTTTACACATGCCTATCCTTGCATGTTTCTTTAATGATAAAATTAATCCCTTCACAGTGAAATGGTACAGAACCTATACCGCCGTTTAATTCCTAATTCTCTATGATTTCAAATTTGAACTCTAACAGCTATTAAAATAGTGTTTAAAAGAGTGAATTGGGGCATATATCCTGCAGTGACTCCCTGAACTGGTGTGAATTTCACCTGAAAATTCCAGGCTGCTGGTGCCAGGTTTTGATGCTGGTGGTCTGATTTAGTCTTTCTCGCTTCTGCTATTTCATCTCTTTCAACATCCTCCTGCTTGAAAACTTCACTACTCATTAGTCACTATTGAGACCATTAGCATGCAGCCTTGGCTCTCCACAACTACTATAAACAAAGATATAAAGTGCTTTCTCATGTTTCTTGCTGCGGTTTTGGAAGCAGTGTATATTGCAACAGGGTGAAGGGACCTGCAGCTTCAGACAGATACAGTACAAGCAAAACAGCAGCCAGGGACAACACCTAAGGCTTTGGAAAGATGTCATTATTTTCAATTATTAACAAGAAACAATCTATGTTAGAAACTCCACTAATGTGCCTGTAGGAACCACATATCCCTAACACAAATGTTTATGAATTAGGTAAGCTTTTAAGTACTAGTTAAATAAATACTCAGCTGTAACTCATTCTGCCTGTGGACATGTAGCTAGAAATCTTTGTTTTCCTGCTAGAGACACCATGGATATAAAATGGTAACAAGGACAGCTATAAAAAGTTTGTATTCTATTTCCACTTGAGAAATGTCAAACTTTATTTTTGTTAGTGTCTCTCTGGAAAATATTTCTCTGGCAGTTTTTTCACCATAACCTGAGAAGAATATTTAATTGCAGGAATAATCGCTGTTGAGTATCAAAATTAACTTAATACTCATTAGTTTGACTGTGGCAGTACTTTTTAACTTGACTTGTAAAATTTGTGCAATGAATTATTGAAAAGCCATTATTGAAATAACCTCTTATTTTCTAACATGGCTGCTTGTATTTCCCCATTGAAACACAGCATGCATCTGTTGCCATGGATACCATTATTTTCTGAAATAAACATTACTTTTTTCCTCATTCCTACATCCACATAAAAAAAAAAGCTAAACTATGACACCTTTTCCAGTCATATGTATTGTGGACACAATAGTGTATTTAAACAATAATCTTACTAGGGATAAAAACCTATCTTACCTCAACATGCAGACATTTAAGTGACATGAAAGACAATAATTCTCAAAGTTTATTAAACCCAACATGGCATGCACATTTATAGTCTTTAAAGGAGTGACCTTTTTGGGACTCTGTCATTGTGCAAAATATGAGACAGAGGAGTTTCACTAAAAAGATTTGGGGGGACAGGGAAAGATTTATATGTAATGCAAGTTTCCCACTGTGTGCTTCTTTTACCACTGGTGTTCTAATCCTGTGGTCTCTGAACACTTGGAAAGGAACCTTCTATTCCATGTCTGGGTTGAATGTGGTGTAATTTAATTTGATTAACTGGGCAGCCCTTTATAAAGTTGTTCTCCTGCAGCACAGTGAGTTTGGGTAATTTTCAAAAGTCTCGTGTACGATTTCCAAAAATAGCACTCAGTTCAAGGACTTTAGAAAACTGTCCACAGGGACAAATCTTGTCATGTCTGTGCTACAGTAGCCTCATGCACTAGTTCTGAAGGAAACACACTGTCGCAAAGAAAATATCTCCTACTTCTAGCAGTAGGGAGGAAACTAAATTTCTAGAGATTGCTCCTCTGTAAACTATTATACATGCAAAGTAGGTGAAAAGAGGACAAAATAAAATAACACCACAGAAAATAAAACACAAATATTCATACAAGTGAGTAGAAAAAGCATCATACAGGTTTCATCCTGGTCCACTCCTGACCATGATCAGGCAGGTATGCAAAGATAACAAATGCCTATAACTGAGACAAAAAAAACCAGCCTGGAATGTAGAGGACGGAAGTCAGCAGTTTTCTTGCATCTTCAGTAGAACCACTCTGAAGTATGCAAGCAGCACTCAGCCTTCATAGTGTTGTAAAAGACATGTGGATATTGTAAACATTTATTCTGCTTTTTAAGAACCCTTCCTCAAAGTGCAAGCAACAAAGAGGAAAAGCAGGCCAAATCAATCCTCAAATACCAAAGCAGAGATGTGCCTTGCAGCATACCTCAAAGGACAAGGGAACTATCTTGAACCACTTTAGGAAGTAGGTCCCAAAGGGATCACCTTGACAGCAGCCATCTTTCTACGCTGGAAAGTTTTTAGGGTAATCAATCTTTACTGACCAATGGAAACATCAAGAGAGACTTAGACTTTTATGTAGGTGAGTTTGGAGACACGTAAGGCTTTAAATACCGAAACCAACTCATCAACAGAAAACAAGCAAACAGTTATTGCTGAGAACAGGATGGCTACCAGCAAGAGACTCTAACATCTGGGTCAGCCTAAAATGTAAATCTATTTGCAATACATTACAGTGTTGTATAATAGTTTACAGATCCTAGGTAGCAATACTCTCCCTTCACATAGGAATAAAGACACCTAGATCAAGGAGTTATATCTTGCTAGGCCCTATAAACTCCAGAGATTACAGCCCAAGTGAAAGGCTGAGACTAGACTAGCTTGTGACCTAGATGTGCTGTGGTGCATGATAGCAGTTACGGCTGTTACTTTTCCAAAATTCAGTGTTGCTCTGGCAGTGAGGGATTTCCAGCACAATTTTTGAGGAAACTGTGAAAACTAATGCAATCTGGCTTTATCTTATTTATAAAAAGACCACTACAGATTACAGTTACCAAACAAAATTGGATATAGAGCAAGTATTCCTATAAAAGGAATAAAGCAACACCAAGTAACTCACTCTGTCACCCAGAGAGACATTGATAGGCTGGAAAGGTTGGCCCATGCAAACCTGATGAACAAGGAAAAGGACAAGGTGTTGCACCTGGGCTGGAGCTATCCCAAACACAACAGATGGCTGGAGAATGGATTGAGGGTATCCCTGAGGAGATGGACTTGGGAGATGTTCATTGGTGAGAAACTCAACACGACAGATAATGCAAGCTTGAAGCCCAGACAGCCAAACACAGCCTGGGCTGCTTCAAAGGCCAGCAAGTCAAGGGGGGAAATTGTCCCAGTCTGCTCTGGTGAGACCTCACTGGGAGTGCTGCATCCAGGTCTGGGGCCCCCAACGAATAAAGGATGTGGGCCTGTTGGAGCAAATGCAGAGAAGAGCTTCAAGAATAATCAGGGACCTGGAACATCTCTGCTAACATGACAGGCTGAGAGACTTGGAGTTGTTCAGTCTGGAGAAGAGAAGGTTCCAGAGAGACCTTATAGACCTTCCCAGTACCTAAAAAGGGCCAACAAGAGAGCTGGAGAGGGACATTTTACAAGGGCATGTAGTGGAAGGACAAGATGTAACAGGTCTACACTGAAGTCATTTAGATAGTAGAAGAAAATTCTCCTCTGTGAGGTTGATGAGGCACTTCAGCAGATTGCCCAGAGAAGATATGGATGCCCCATGCCTGGAAGTGTTCAAAGCCAGGTTGGATGAGGCTTGTAACAACCTTGTCCAGTAGAAAATGTTGCTGCTTATGTCAGGGAGGTTGGAACTAGATATCTTGAAGGTCCCTTCCAACCCAAACCATTATATGATTCTGTGACTTGGTGAACTAGGAATGCAGATAAATTAGAGCTATTAAAAGAATTGTCAAGAAGAAACTTGTCAAGAAGAGTTAAAGGCATAGACTCCAAGGTAAAGTGAATGAGGCCCAGAAAAAGACATTTACAGTATCAGGCCTAAGAACCTGCTTTTTCTCAGTTCTTCAGATGAATATAATTTTGACAAAGAATTAATATTTGCACACTTAAAGGAGATAAGTGATTTGAACTCAACAGCATCTTCTCCCTTATTTTCCATTATTCTTGTTCAACAAATTTCTCAAGATCTCACATTATCTTCTAGAGTATAATTTATTCAGGGAAATATTAATGGTAAAAAAATCTCTTCCCTCTTCTTCTCTGTGAATAAAATGCTGAATCCTTCTCAAACAAAATATATTAGACAACATTAAAGGCCCAGACATGACTTGTTTATAGTAGCAATAAGGATGAAGGGACAAAAAACGGCAAGGCATTGATACATGAATCATGTGCCTCTCCGATAAACAGAAGGGCTCCCATGAGTGCAACATCCTGGTTCAAGCCCTGGCTCCCACAGCTTCTCCAAGCTGGACTTGCAAAGGCATGGACATCTATCTAAAGCAGCAAACATGCCTGCCCATCACTAGCCGATGAAAGCTATGCACCCCTGTAGAAGTGAAAGTTTCAAATGGTAAAGGAAAAATACCAGGGTCCCAGGAATAAACATTCCCCAAAAATCAGACTCTATCCTAATTCTACCATACTGAGAAATACTTTATGAACACTACGACCTTCCTTTTACAGCAAAGACAGCAACTAAAGAAGGAGCAATAGCAACCTCTCTATGAATAATGGCTGGCATCTTCTGTAAACTTTTTGTCATGAACAATAGTCCTAAGGCTCAGATGTACAGAAAAGTCTATTCTTCCACAAATACCCATACACATTAAAAGTCCTTGGCAAACGTGGTCTAAAATAAATTAAATTAGCCCTTCAAGAAAGCCCTTATTTGTCAACTACTGGCAAAACATTCATTCATTTCACCCTCTAATGCCAGGTTAGAGCTTGCACATCTAATGAAACCACTTTAGATTGGTGCAGCTTCTGTATCTCCCAGATGTTCCCCTTGCTTTGAGCTAGTTTAGCTTCTTCTTGCAGCCTAGAGTTTTCTACCTCCTGAACATTTATATATTCAGCACTAGATCACAAGTGATTATGGAGAACATTTCACAACATATGGGTCACACTGGGATACATCTGGATGTGCTAAAAACAAAAGGGGACTGGGACTAATTTTCCCAAGCAAAAACACAAATTTGTCTAAGGTGAATGCAGTTTTTTGGCCCCAATTATTATCTGTGAGCCTTTTGTATCCGTTAACATTGCACACAGACTCAGGTTACATTAGAGTTTATGTGAGGTGGGAACCTGCCTCTTAACTGATGTCTAATCAGAAGAGGCTGTAGAGCTGTTACCCTCAACCTTCCCTCACAGCAGTGGGCTCAAATCCCCATAAAATGGAATCTTCTGTACATTTGGTGTCAGTGAGTCCAAGACCCGTCATACATCCCGTTTGTCCAAGTCCTGTGTAAGCCTCAGACACCGTAACCATCTTTCTCCTCTTATGAGCATAGGTTCTTTTGTGACTCAAGTGACCTCTGGACTTCAGAAGAGAGTCCATTGTCCCAGTATTAATGGTTCTAAAGTGTATGCTGTCCAGCTTTTTAGTTTTGATTTGAAAAGGGATAACTATTGACATTGTATGTGTAAACATTGAAGGAAAATGTTCTTAAAGCTGAAAAAAAAATTAGCATTCATTAATTCATTAAACAGCCAAAAGTCAGGAAGTGCCACTACTGGCTTTTACAGCGCAATCAGATTCTACTCTCATGTGTGTACACATTATGATACATTCTGTAATTATATAATTCTTTTTTTTCCACAGGACCCCAGCTTTATTCAGTGCACAGTGTTCAGTGAATACAGCAGTTGCCCAATATTTCTCTTTATCCTCATGCTTTATTTACTGCACATCCTCTGAACATTGCATTGAATATAGAGTTACTCGTTGCCTCATGGGTTTTGTGCTGATGCTCCCAAAACTAGTATATCAGTGTACTATAAGGATTAATGAATTTATGGTCACAATCCTCTCATGTATACACTAAGAGAGTGTCATTAAACCTATTTTATCGGCTGAAGCAGAAAGACACAATGATCTGCCTGATGTAAGACAGTAAGTCAGGGGTTTATTGCATGAATCTACACTGCCATGTAATGCTGGCCTCTCCCCTGAAGTCCCAACCCTACATCGCTTGTGTTAGTTAGAGTCACAACAATCAACACTGAGCACTTCTGTAAATCATACTTCTGGTCCTGTGACCTTAACATCCAGAAAGCCACACATTCAGTGATATCCCAGAAATGTCTGGCTGCCTTCAGTGTATCAGCTTGGAAGTCTGCAGCAGGCTGGATCCACCTCTCCTGCATGATCACTAATCGTGCAGATGATAAAGTTAATTTACACCTACTGCCATTTTCCTTCATTGTCTACATACAAGCACCTTTCTGACATCTCAGGCAAGTGAAGAATACTCCTGGAAGATGTCTTCCCTCTCTGCACCTCCCAGTTCATTCCTTGAGCACAGTTTACCTCATGCAGAAGCTGAAGCAGGGGTCCTGTGACAAGAACACACATGGTAGGTGGAACCGTAAGAGATTGCTTCATTAAAGAGTCTAAGGCTATGTATGCGGCAATTAAAATTCTGTCAAGTTTTGAGGGATTTGGTTTTAAATTTTTCTTGTATGAGTGCATCTAAATCCTTCATCTGAAGAGGTCTTTTTGTAACCAGAAAGAGAGGAAAATTGGAAACTTCATGAAGTCTAGGAATTCTATTGTACAAAGCTGATATATTTAGGAAATATTCAAATACCATATTGAGTCCCACCTACGGAAAATAAAATAATTCTTTTCCCAAAAGAAATTGTAGAAAAGCAATTTGCAATTTAGTGCACTATAATATCAGACATCCCAGTAAGGAAACCAGCTAGATTGAAAACCATCGCGGAAAGGTCATTTGCCTGCTGTGCCTCAAAGTGGCATCAGCTACAGTCTTGGGCTACCCTTATGCACCAGTAATCCATGTCTACCCTGTTCTGCAAAGTATTTCCCCAGGATCAAGAGCTCTAATTTTTCAGCAACTCCATCTGTTCTGATAAAGTCAGGAAAACACAGACTGTAGAGTTCTGTGCTAATATATTAGTCACTGAGACATTGTAAAAGGAAACCTTCCCCTCTGAAGAAAACAAAGCAGTGGATCCGCTGTCCTTTGTGCAGAGGAGGACACACAAAGGAAGCGTGTGGAAGAGACTTGTCATGCAATTGGACATGTCTGCCGAAAGAGAGATGTCTACAGAGACGGTGCCTACACCTGAGCTAGTCTTCTAAGGCACACCTTAATATACTCACCAGAGGTCTATTTGCTTAAAGTATCTGCTTGCTTCCACTGACAAGTTCTGATGTGGCTGGCTGAATTGGAAATATCTGAAGATAAGCAAAATGAAACAGATGCCTAATTTCTGTAATTCAATCAGGCTAGGAAGGGAGCAAGCAAGCCTCCCAGCCACAGAGATCTGTCAGGTGCCAGGCACACACACAAGTAGAACACGAGGCACATGGAGAAATTAAATTGTGTGGAAACAGAGGACCTGTAGCCCTCAGGCTTTAGCAGAGTTTGAGATGTAGCCAAGAGTCCTGTGTTAAGGTTTTGGAACTAAGTGCTTAAATTCCTCTGAAGTCTAACTTTAGAGTGAGGCATTAAGTCCCTTTTTTGGGTACAATTTTCTGACCTGGTATTTTTATAGCCTCTTGGTAGCAATTATAAACCAGCAATTAAATGTAAGAGTAGGATCATTACCCTTAATCATACTGGTAATGAAGTCTGAGTATTTGATTCAGGGAAATGAAATTACATACATTTCCTTTTGTTCTGTTATCCAATCTCTAGTAATTTACATGTGGTCCTTGAATGTAGCTCTGTCTTTCTGTGGTTGCTCCTGCAGACTTGAGTATACGGATTTCTCTCTAACTTTAACTGGACTTTTGGATATGCAGGCAATATTGGACTGAACCACACATACTGGTAAAACTTCCAGAGTTCAAGGGTATTCATGCCAGCAGATACTCAACCCTGTTTCCTATGCAGCTCCTCGTAATTTTCTTTTCAGATGTTTCAGTTCAAAAAATAAGAGTCTGAGAAAAGCTACTCAAGAAAGAAAGGAAATTTTACTGACAATCTGTGAGGAATTCGTTACTGTGTTTATTTTTATCCAATTAAATTTAGAGTGATCTAGAGACTGTAGCCAAAAATGCCAGTGGCTATAGGGTCAACGTATAATTTTTTTTTTAATTAAAAATAAATTTTCCTGCAAAGAAGAAGAAAAATATACCCAAAGACAAGAGAGAGGAAACTTCCCTGAGAATTGTCAATGATTTCAGAAAGCAATACAACAAGTAGCCACTGGAAAAAAACATGCTAATTAATGAAAAAGCAGAGGAAAAAAATTCTCTTCTTAACACCCAAATTGTCAAAAGAACTTTTTGCTCTTTTCAATATGCAAACTGAATACGAATAGACAAAACATAAAAGAATTAAAGCATATTTGTTCATAAATGGCTAGTGGACAGTCTTCTGGTGAAGCTAATCTTTCAACACACACTGTTACGCTTTGTATTTTTTTCTGATAACTCTTACAATATGTACTACTGACAACCATATATCTTTGCCCATGTATCTTTGAGCTACAAAAAGGAAGGATTAATTTTCTTATAATAGCCTGTCTCTTAAGTAGTTATTGACAGGAAAAACAGGATGTCAGTTTGTGGTGCTGGCTTAGAGAAAAACAGTAATCACAATGTGGGAATATTTCACCAACTGCTTTCCAGTTATGTTCCATGTCAGAACTCCAATAAATGCAAATACTTTCAGAAAATGCAAGGCTGGAAAAGGTATGTACAGGTTCTGACTTCAGCATACACAGCCAGCTGCAGACAAGAAAGAATAAAGAGATTCTGGGAGAACTTGTGGGAAGGGCTGGGATATGAAACCACCCTTTATCACAAGGCTGATGAAGTTTAAATGCCATTTATGTGTCAGATAAACTGACTTTCAAATAAGACAACTGACTTTCTAACTAGTCACTCTTGTGACTAGTTTAGAAGTTTAGAACCTAATTCACAGACCTAACAAAAACTTCAAACCAACACAGTTTGTTTTGCTGCTGCTGATGAAACAAATGGCACAGGAGAGCAAGAGGATTCCCTAAATATACTTTTCAAGATCAGAATGCTGGATTAAAACTATAAAGAATAAAACTATAGGAGAAAATTACATCTAATATACCAACAAGCAGGGACATGGAAAACACTCCCTAATCACCCAAAAAATAAAAGCCTGATGTAGTGCCTTTCCTATTGATTTGAACAGACAACAGATCAGAGCCATCACATATAATCCCTAGGCAAACGTGGGATTGTTCCACTATGAAGGCTCCTTTATTCCTCCTGACATCAGGGAAAAATTATTATCCCTTTAAAAAAATAGGATAGCAAACAAAACAAAACCAAAAAAATACATATTATTATTAGATGGGTACAAAAGTAACTTCTAATTAACCATCACTAAGCTACAACTTGCTGTGTACAATTTGCATAAAAGCCAATGATAGACATGTAAGTGAAATAAAATGACTACAGAATAAGATGTACAGCTTTGATTCCTTGCAAGGAGAAAGTGAATAAGGTGCTTGAAAAAGTATTAAATACAGAAGAAAAAGCTCTGTTTTAACAAGGGGAAATACCTTGTTATTCACATTCCCTTTGGTAGTAGTTATTCTGAGTATCCGTTAACACGTGACTACAAATATTTATAAGTTTATTCATATCTCACTTTTACAAGATGTACATTCATATCATGTGATTCAACATAATACACTCCAAAAAATGGAACTCAACATGTCTGGTGAATTCATGTAGGAGCATGCTGGCATAATCAAGACCTAAAAAAAGGTTGTTTGCTCGTTTCTTTTTCTCTTCCACAACAGCAAAGGGGTACAACCTTTTAAGATGAGTTAGGTTTGAAGGTTTTTTGTTTGTTTGTTTCATTTTAGCAATCCCTGAAATGTCTGTAAATCAGACACACTGTGAGTACATAACCAAAATAATGCTATGGTACTGCAAATCACACTGGCTGCTCATACTTCTGCAAAAGCAACAGGGTTTTAAAATATAAAAATAAATGCAAAGCATTGTCAAATTTACACTCAACATAATTAAAATAATACACATTTAGAATTTTCAAACAAAAAATAAATAAAACATCCACATACATTAATACAAAGAAACAGAGATATTTGCCTGTCTTTGATGTAATTAATACATACCATAAGCCTAGATTCATGAAAGTATTGTCTTTCAATAAATATCTTCAGCTTCAAAATCTGATATTTTCTACATTCTTCAACTGATTTTAGTTATTGTGACAACAAGTTATATATCAATTTTCAATATAAGGTGTATGTACTACATTATGTTTCAATTATTTATTAGAAATCAGCAAATTTACTAAAATTAGGAACCAACTTTTAGCATCAAATCTGTCTAACAGAAAGAATTTGAGGGATATCTGGCATCATACCCCTTTTGAAAATGCCTCAAGCACCAAAGCCTATGGCCTTCCACTGGCTCGACTAGAAAAGCCAGCCAGCAAAAAATAACCAATACCAAATTAGCCACAGCATTCCATTGACAGGGCCCATGTTGTACCTTTTAAAGAAGTGACTTAGAGATGCCATTTTACAAGCACGAGGTGTAAAGCAGAGGGCTTTATTCGCCTCTGAAGGAGGAGAGATCACACTCCGTAGCACATCGCACTTATTTTATTTTTTGTTTTAGTTTCCAAGCAATACCAGGCCTTCTCCAGCCCTATCACATCTAGCTGCAATCAGCATAGATTTTCAAAGGACCAAATGAGAACCTGTTGCCATGTTATCCACAGCTGGTTGAAAACTTTTTTGCCGTGAAAATGCTGTCACATCAGGGAAAGAAAACAACATAATGGAGTGAAAAGGTTGCTTACAGATGAAAAGTGGGGCACTTCAACCATCCTTTTTAAACGGGAACACAAAAAATTTCCAACCATATTGGCTGTGTGCACTTCATAGAGTTGTGTAAAATTAGCAGTAACAAGGACACCCCCTGGATCATTAGATATTAGGTATTATAAAAATAAACACATTTCTAAGAAAGATGTATCATCTCTTTTTTCCTATATTTTACAAGTTTTCCTCAAACTGAAGGGGGAAAAAAGCCTGCCATCTCCAAAGCAATAATGCTTCCAAAAACTAAAATTATCTGTTAAAAAAAAAATTACTTTGCCTAGCACATTTAAACAAGCAGAAAACATGCGTATTTTTCATCACAAAAAAAAAAAAATCCATAACCTGGGCTTGCCTTAGGGACCTGGATTTCTGTACTACTACATGTCTATTTGATTTGAGTCAACAGTCCCAATGTGTCAATGTTATGTCAATTCAAAATCATGTCTTATTACTATTTTATAGGCAAACATAGGACTAAAAGACATAGCAGATAAAGCATGCAAAGAATTGACATCTGTACACTTGGTCTGTGTGAAAAATTTATAGGAGGGGAAGTTGGAAATCAGAGTTTCCTAGCAATTTGTGCATGCTGTTGGGAACTTGGAAATTTGGTTTTGTCTTAGCACTGACACAACTCGGCCCATTGAGTCATAAACAATATTCCCACTGACATACAGGGTCAGAGAACTGGGCAGTAACTTCATGTTCTGTGGAAATAACTTACAGGCACATTCTGACACTCCAAAACACATTCAATGTGCCCTTTAAAACTTTTGCTGAAGTCAGATACAGAGTTTAAATTTGAAGGAGCCCTGGCTATGTAAAAGGTTGTCTACCACCACAAAGCTCATGTCAGATTATGATCTGGGGGAAGCTGCTACATTACAAAAACAAAAGTAATCATACTCAGTGCTGGCAATGGGTGATGGAACCTGGCCCTTCATTTATATGCTTTAATTTCTACAAAAATGGGGACAATAATCTTGCCTAGTTCATAATGGGTGAGGATTAAATAATAGACATTTATACAGTGCTTTGTAATTGAACATTATATAAGGGCTAAGTATTATGATATTAACCAAAATGTCACTACATCTATATGACCCTACAAAGCAAAAAAACTTTCAGTAGAATTTTTTTTTCACATATTTCCAAGTCAATAAAAATGAGCCACAGAGTCAATTGGCTATTTTGGTACAAATGAATGAAGCATTTTAACTTATTTGACAGTTTAAAAAAACCAGAATCTATTCTTAATCTATTCTTTCCATTATAAAGGGGCCCATTTAAGGCATGATGCCTTTTTTATAGTCTTGCCTTATAAACATCATTATTCATTTGGCATTCATTCAAGTTATTTTCCAAATACCACACAAATCTTCTGTAAGTAAGATTCTTTAGCAATCCACATATGCTAAATGGAGGCCTCCTCCAAGGAAATTCTGCTCAGTGGCTGCTGTTTTATAAGATTTTGGAAATCTCACACTTCTCAAATCAAAGATTACACAAAGATCAGGCTGGATTATGGTGGACAGTAAATGAGGCATGGCATGCCTGAGATTCTTAAACATTTATGACACTTTTAAACTTTAATAAGCACCTCAGAACCATGACTATGTTATCTTTAACCTCCAACCTACTTAAGAAAACAATTAAAAACAAAAACAAAACAAACAAACAAACAAAAAGAGACCACACATTAACAGAGATGGAGTAGATGCTTTGGTCCAAATCCCAACTTGTATGGATCACTGGAGCTCCACAAGATGAATGGAGCCACAGTGACTTACACTTAGAGAAAAGTACAGTCCAATACATGGTAGGCCAGGTAGGATGCCTCATTTCTTCTCAATGATGTAAAGACGACAAGAAGAGGAGGTCACCTGTGCGTATCATCCAAAACAAGGCAAAGCTTTCACACCCCCAGCAATGCAATTGGCCCATTCAAGAAAACAAAGCAGAACCAGTTTTGGCAACAACCCCTACACAGTGCAGCTTTTCATTTCCTTTCATGCTAAATGAAAAGCAAGAGCAGCATGAATCACCTTGGTAGACTCCCAGCAGCACCCTGCCCCTCTCCCCAGGCTGAGCTGTGGTACCTCCTTCAAAGCATCCTAAGTTGGTAAATCTTTCCATCTTCTTCCCTTCTGTGGTAGAGAGCGAGACTGTCCTTGAGATATCCGTTGAAAGCACTCAGAAAAAAAAGTAAGAATATTTCATTCTGGAAAGATGTGTGCTGCACGACCAGCCTTGTTTCATCTTAGCAGGGAATTGTATTTATGTTGCCGCTGTGTTTTGAATACCATAAAGAAGTAAAATTTCTGAGAGAAATGTACGGGCATTTTTTGCTGTGTTTGTATCTAGTAGAACAAGAAAGGCAGAAGGTTATTCCTTCCTATACAATGTGGATGCATACTGTATGTGTGTCCTGTAACACTTTGAGATTGGTAGCACTTCTCAGCATCTCGCTTGAATGTCTGAGAAAATTCGTGTCCCAACCCTACAACTTCAACAAGTTCACTCTATGGAATTATTTGAGGGTAAAAATCACTCCTTTCTGAAAGTCCTGCATTGTTTTGCAGGACTGCAAATCGAAGATGTAAGCCTCTCTCAAATCCTCAGAAGAGGATTTGAAAAGCTAACAGTTAGATTAGAGGTACAAATAACAAGCAGTCCCCATTCAGTCAATTGCTCTATGACTTTGGTCTTCAACACCGTGTATCTAATTCTCCTTTGATGGCTGTGGGTGTCCAGTACAAGTTATTTATTTTAGCCTAAACCATCTTTGTACTAATATTCATTATTTTTCAGATCTGCATTTTAGAAGTGCTAGAACCACTCCAAATATTTCTAATTCTAGCTAGAATTTCAAACATCATCATGAATAACAATTTACTTTCCAGACAATGTTTTGTTTCAGTAAAAAATCGTTAGTTGCCTGAGATTTAGTCTGTATTTCTCAGCAACAAGGATTCATATTCTACTTTCATATTTTGGCCTTGCTTTAAAAAGGTACTAGACTTTCACAGAGAGGTAAAAAAGGCAGGCAAATTTTATCAGCCCCAGCAAGTCCAAGACATTAACTACTTCTCACATAATAAATAGAAGGAAAATGGCACAATTTGGATGTCCCAGAAATGTTGTTTGCTAGAAAATATCAAAATTTGAAGGATAAAAAAAAAACACAAAAAAGAAGAAAAGTCTCTAAAAATTATCCTAAGCATGAATTTTTGTCCTGCAGTAATATTTGGATTTGATAAATATCAGCAAAAGCCAAAACTAGTAATGGATTGCTAAATGAGACATAAAAAGCAGGCCTAATAATGGTGCTATTCAGAGGATAACCTTCCATCAACATAGACCTTGGTAGTAAAGGCAACAAATAACTATCTTGTTAGATGAAGACAAGACCACTATTTGTACCTTCCTCTCTCCTCCCCAGCAGATTTTTTTTAAAAAAACCCAAACCCAATTAGAAGTGAATAACAGAAAAAAGTAAAACTGGGGAGGAGGGTCAGTAAACCCAGACACTTTGGTAATTTAATTTAAAGGACTTCCCTGCTCTCCATCCTTGCTGGATTTGTAGTAGTTTCTTTGCTTAAGCATTAGCTTAATACTTGGAGTCCAAATCACAGGCAAAAATTAAAATGGTCAAATATTGAACTTATCCCATTCTACAGAACACTTCTACAGGTTGTTTTAACTGGTTTGGGTTTGTTGTTGTTTTGCTTTTTTACCTAAAATCATGTGAAAGTGTCATACAGATTTTTCAGCTTGCTTCTGAGAAATATGGCACATTAAGTTGACTAGAAATCATAGTATCTACCCTTTCCCATATGTGATACATATAATTTTATCCATTCCTAGAAGACTCGGACTGTCATTTTGGCCAGGAGCTGCAATGCACCAGTCTGAGCATAAAGGATTTAAGTTATGGATCTTGCAGAATTGGTTAATAACGGAATAAGTACGGCTATTTTTTTAATCTATAATATTTACAGTATTGCACTTTACTGCACTTAATTGCATTTCACTAAAATTAATGCTGCATCAGTATTATGCCTTAAAACCATATGTCCATCTTTGTTGTATAATTCATTCTTTATACGTCCTGTAAAACAGTGAGATTCTGATTCAAAGATCTAGGCATTTGGAGGGAAAAAATGAAAAACTGACCTGTTTCTATGGCACAATACATCTCTTTGAGTTCACGTAATTCTGGCAAACAGGTGCATTTCTTATTGTTCCCATCTTTCAAGTTATCGCTAACAATTAGTAAATTCTAGTCTCTTTTTTTCTCCTTTCAAAGGACATAGCCATTTGAGACACACACTTTTTTGTTATTGCTGCTCTTTTTTTTTAGGAAAGAAAAGAAGGAAAATAAAAATCTGCCTTGCCTCAGATCTGAAATTCCACATTTAAATTCAAACCAGTTCTGCAGCAGCAGCAGCTCCTCAGTGATGGAAGAGATTCATGGCAGTGAAATAATACTGTTGGCAACAAAGAAATGTCATCTTTAATGGAGACCAGCCCCAAGGATTTATTATTTATTATTATTACTATTTGTTTTGTTTAGTTTTGTTCTAATATATTTCTGATCTTCAAAACGTGTTTAGTTTGACACATGCACAAGGTAGCAAAACTGACAGCAGCAGATGACGTTATGCCGGAGCGATCACTTTTGCCAGGGTCAAAAATCCAAAGTGTCCCCAATGTTCACAGATTAACATAATTTAGAGATCGTTTCCTTTTTTCTTTTTTTTTTTTTTCTCTTTTTGTGTGTGTTATTTTTTTTAACTCTCTTTTCTCTCTCCTCCCACCTACTTTGTCCTCCGAGGAGTCTCTGACTGGCGGGTGCGTGTTTGCTGCTCGCGTGTGTCGTGTCCGGGGGCCCGCGGCGGGCGGAGCGTCCCCACCGCGCCACGCGGCACCTCCCGGCCGCCGAGTCCCTGGGGCCGAGCGGGCGAGCACAGCGGCGCTCGCAGACCTCGGGGGAGGGGAAAGAAATAAAAACAAAACAAAAAACAACCAAAATAAAATAAAAAAGAGATAAGGCGGCAGGGCGGCCGGAGCGCTCGCTGCTCGCCCTGCGGCCAGGGAGGAGGAGGATGAGGAGGAGCGGAGGGGCAGAGCGGCGGTCCGTGCGGGTCACACGCCCGCCCGCCGCGGGCACCCGGGGCGGGGTGTGATGGGGGGCCCGGGGGAAGCGTGTCAGAGCCCCAGGGCCTCGGCGTGCTTCCGGGCCTTCAGCCGCAGGTCGGCGATGCTGGAGTTCTTGCTGTTGCTCTTGGCGGCGGCGGCCACCACGGCGGCGGCGGAGGCGGACTCCGCCAGGGAGGCGATGGGCAGCCCGAAGGGCGGCGGCGGGAACATCAGGTAGGGCGCGTGGGCCGCCAGGTGCGGGTGCAGGTGCGGGTGCGCGTGGGCCACGCCCTCCAGCTGCAGCTGCGCCTGGACCTGGGCGGCGGGGCAGAGACACGGCGTCAGCCCCGAGCCCCCCAGCCCACGCAGCCCCAGCCCCGACCCTTCCCGGGAGCCCGGCGGACGGAAAGACCGACTTGTGAGCGGAGTTTCCCCCGCAATCGGGGCGGCAAACCTGCGCTCCTTGCTCAACCGAGGGCACAAGGACACGCTTAACCCTCCTCCTGGTGGTTTTAAATAAATAAATAGATAAATAAATAAATAAATAAATGCGGCCCAACGCACGGGCGCCAACAAGTGCTAAATAGCTAATTTTTCTTTTTTTTTTTTTTTTTTTTCAGGGATGTTTATTTATACCTTGCTAAAAACTCTTTGGCCGTGGGTCCCTTCTATACCCGGTTAGTGTTTGCTTTGGAGCTTTCTAGACCTACACAAACACATTGGGTTGACTGAGAGATTTCAGCTTCGGGTAGGTTCGGGGAGGAGTGGGGGAGAGTTTATTTATGTATTTAATTATTTTGGTCCAAATATGTCTTTTAAAAATCAATACAATTAATCTGTCAGCTCCACGTGTCTCCGAGATGGAGAAGGTGGTGGAGGGTCCCTTTGGGCTGGAAAAAAAATCAATTCCCCGATTAATTGACAAAAAAAAAAAAAAAAAAAAAAAAAAAAAAGAAAAAGAAAATACCGAGGGAGGGAGGAAGAGTTACAACCGGCTAGAAGCGGGGATGGAATTTCATTGCCCTCGTCCCGGTTTTCCCCAGCGGCCTTCCCCGGGTGGTTCCCCTCGCTGGGGCACGGACCTGGCCCCCGCAGTGGCGTCAGTGTCCGCGCTCCGCCACTGCTCCTGTCCTGGCTGACCATCAGGGTGGCAGAGCATTTGGGAGCAGGCTCTCCACCTCCGGGGTGGTCGCATCCATCGGAAAAGGACAGGTCTCAACAGCCCGTCCGGGAATGAGGAGCTGAACTACAGCGCAAGGGTCCGCATAGTTTTTCCCCCTCGTGGTTTCTCCCAGCGGGTGGAAGAGCCTCCTCCCGCCGTGCTCTCCGGCGCCAGGAGGAGACCAAAGCCCCCTGGACTGCTCGGGACCGAGCCGCTCCGTCCCCGCGGAGGGCGGGCGGGCTCGTCCGGGCACTGCCGGGCCCGCCCCGCCCGGGGAAGGCGATGCGGCCCCGGGAGGCCGGTCGGGCCTGCGGGCGGCCCCGGGGCCGTGTGCCAGCCCCTCGCACGGCGGCCCTGGCGCCCTTAGCCCCGCCGGCGCCTCCCGGGGCCGCGGGACCCCCCGCTCGTCCCGAGGAGCGCTGAGCTCCCGAAAGCCGGGCGGGGGCTCCTTCACGAAGTTTTACAGCCTGTTTTTAACACGTGCCAACTTCTATATAAATGGCACTTGTAAACGTGTCCGGCTTCCTCCCGTGCAAACGAATGGGGGTCGGAGCTTACTGGGGGAAAGTAAAATAAAACCGGAGCTAACTACCTGTTGGAAAGGCATCCTCAGGGCTCCCATATTCACATAGGGGGCTACTCTGCAGGCGTCTAAATGGCTGGCGGTTCCCAGGATCACACCTGCGGAGAGAGACAGGGCCGGGTGAGCGGCGAAGGCGCCCCGGGGCTCCGAGGCCGCCAGCCCCCGGCCGGTCCGCACCCCTAACCCACCTTTGTGCATCTGGTTTTCCTGCTTTCGGCACTTTGCTCTCCTGTTCTGGAACCAGACCTGTGAAAAGAAAAAGCAAACAAAAACAAAACAACAACAAAACAATGGAGGTGGCCTAGGCAGCTGCTAAGGGAGCATTATCTCAGGATGGAGGGGTGAGGCGAGTGACTGCACAGCTTTGCTGACGTCTCCCCGCAGGAGCAGTCGAGGGGATGAGCTCGACCCCAGTCGGAGTGAGCCCCTCTCTGTGCTGCTGAGGGGCTGTTCGAGGGGAGGTCCTGCTCCGTGTTGTGGTCCCTCACTTGAACCCAGGAGCTGGGAAGTTCTCTCGCAGAGGGAGAGACCGGGAGCCTGCCGCTTAGCACCGGTCCCGGAGGGCCCCGTGTCCCCTGGGCAGGCAGTGGCAGTCTGAGCCACTGTAAGAGCGACACTTACAGTAAGACCACCCGCAGGACGGATAGGACCCTCGTACCCTTCCTAGTCATCTTGAGCAGCCCCGGAAGAGCCACCGTGGGCCAGGTCAGACTCCGGGGTCTGGCCCCCAAGAGGCTGGAGCTCCTGCCCTCTCTCCCGAGCTGGGCTTAAAATCGATGATCTCTGACAAGATGCGAGACACTCAACTTTCGCGAAAGGATCTGAATTGTTCCCCGTTCCTTTAATGCTAAAGAAAACAAAATCCGCTTCTGCAGACCTCTGGCCAGACAAAAGCAGCATCTTTTGCAGGCTGGGATGTAAAGAAGTGCTCTTGCCCCTATCCCGAGGAACTCCTGTAATCTGATAATGCTTCCCCAATTCCGGCCGTTCTCACTCAAGCAATCGAAGAATTTTGCAGTTGCCACTGCACTTCCCGTGCCTCTTTTCCAGGGGCATTTCAGACTTTCATTACTATTCCCCTTCTGCCGTGCTCGACTAACAGCTTGCCCCAAAACATCATCAGAAACGCGGACCAAAATATTTTGCGGATCCTTATCTTTACACCAAAACCTACCGAATATGGACAAACATTGACTTTCACCGCTGATAAAATCTTGTGGCTAAGTAAACACCTACAACCTTTGATGTTCTTGCACTTGCCAAGAGATCATACGGTTAATTAATACTAACTGCACTTCCTACATCAAATTTTCCCTTCAAGCTTTCTTCAATTGCCTTAATGATGGTCATTTACAACGGAGTAATTAGTGCAAAGAAAGGCTTCCGAAGGCATTAATTACCTCGGGTACCTCAGTGATTTTCTTAAGTAGGAATTGGCCTTCTCTGATTTAGCGCACCATTTTTCCTGCCTAGGGTGTCTGGGGGGAAAGCGAGCAGCGGGCGACTGCGGAGCGCAGCGGGTGCGGACAGACCGACGGACGGACGGACGGACGGACGGACGGACAGAAAGACAGACAGACCGACAGACCGACCCACCCACCCACCCATCAGTTCTGGTTCCTGTCCCTGACGGCTGTGGCCAGCGGAACCCTCCCGGTGCTAGGCGGGCATCGCTGCCGCCCCGCTGCCCTGCAGAGCACAGCGCGGCACAAGCCTGTTTTTCCCTACCAGCAATACGCAAATATTAGCAACATGCATCGCTTCTCCTTTTAACTGGACCGTTAGGGATTTATACACGGTGTACAGATGTATCTAAATGTGAGCATGCAAAATATTATCGAGCTGTAGCGATAATAATACATCTTTTTTTTTACTGTGGTAAATCCTTGCAGGAAATCTCCTTATATGTATTCCCCATTCCCCCCCCACCCCCCGCCTCGACAAAGCAGTGTAAATTGTCAGAAGAAATTTAAGCAGCGTTTAAACAACTTCTCTTGCAAATCAGAACATCCTTCAAACCGAAATTATATTTAAATCTGGAAAACGAAGTGGCCTTTCCCTTTAGCTACGAAAAAATAAGGTTATGAGGAATAAAAGTGATGAATTAGCCACTGCATTAAGCGATAATAAATCAGGCTTGGTGTGATTCGCGATCAATTCCAATTAGTCATGAATATGCTAAGTAAAGCACAGTACACTGTTTTAGACAGTTATTTCTTCATTAAGGATCACTCAGTGATTTCTTTCACAAATGCTCTAATCTGATTTCCTTTTGATTTCCATTAGAGACAGTGAATAATGACATTTAATTTAGCCCTGCACCATAAACCCAAAGATATTTGTTGTAATTGAATTACTGCCTGCTCCTCACTATGGTCTCATAACTTTCAATTATAACCCTGACAGCTGGGTGATATGAGTTTCCAGTACAACACTAAAAATAAAAGGTTAATAAGGACTAGCTACCATAGGAGCTTCAATTTATTTACAGCAAATTTCCACGCTAAATTGAAACTATATCCTTTAACAGCAAGGGACAAGAGGTTCAGATAAGAATTAGAGAACAATTCTGAAGGTATTTGAGGAAAAAAAAAACCAAAAAAACCCAACCAAACCTTTCCCTTTTCTTCCTATTCTTTTTTTTCCCTGCTTCTACTTATTGATGGATATTAACTCTCTGCTTATTTCCTAATTAATTATCCATTTTCCCTCTTTCTCCTCTTTATACTTTTTTTTGTATATGGATTTTTTAATCCACACAAACCTCTTTTATAAAATTAATAAATACATTTTTTTAACCTCGGTCATAATCTCCTCCTGATTTTCTGGGGGGCTTCTTTTTTTTTTTTTTCTTCTTTTTTTTTTTTTTTTTTATTCTGTGTGTGTGTGCTGTTTTAAGTTCTGTAAGCACTTGAAGCACCAATTTTCCTGTAACTATGAACATCCTGTTAAGGTGCTCCTCAGTAATAAAGTACTTGAAAGAAAGAGTGCAGAATTCAATTACAAGTAATTTATTTTTATAGAAACAGTACATCAAGGCCTTGGAAAGATATTACAGAGCCCAAGTAAGAAGATCTGGGAAGATGACATAAGAGTTGATGTCCCCTTCAGCAAAAGTTTAATCTTTTCATTAATTTATATGGTGTGGTTAGATCAATCTTCCAGGAGAAAGTAGGCCAGCAGCACTCTGAACCCCTGCAATATTCCCTGCAAGCTGCCATTCCTCAGGCATATGCCCGGCATCATCCCTTGCCCTGCTCAGTTTGTACTGAGAGTCAGAGGAACTCAGGGGAGAATAAAACCTTGAAACCTTGAAAGAAGACCAAAAAAAAAAAAAAAATAGGAACGAAAGCAACTTAGGTACTCCATTTATTTCAGGATTTACCTCCAGGAGACAGTTGTTTAAAGCGAGGTAGTGGCTTGCTCAGGCAAAAGCTGGCTGAGCAGTGTGCTGTCAGCTTGCCTTCCACGCTTAAGGAGGGGCTCAAACAGACCCCTCTCCCCACTCCAGCTCGGAGCCATATTTCTCCACTTCCCGCTGTGCCCCGGGAGTGAGGTCAAGGCATGGAGGTCTCCATCCCTGCCCACAGAGCCATACCCATGCCGAGGTGTAGCTACCTGCACACTCCTACAGGCGGGTATACATACACATGGGCATCTCTTATCTCCAGGGTGTGAGGGCGTTTTGTTCAGTGGAGGGGTTGCCTTGGTGACTTTTTCTTCTTGAGTTTTAGTTTGGTTTGTTTCTGTTAGGCCAAGTGTAGAATTTTAATCCAAGAAGGGATTTTCTTCAGGTTTCTCCTGCTCTGGGCTTGCTCAGAGAGCCACAGGTTGATCTTATTTTTTCTAGGTAGATTTTTGTTAATTACTATTTCTGTGTTAGGGATTTTTGTTTGGTTGAGGGTTTTTGTTTCTTTTAATATGACATCTGTTTTGTGGAAGCATTCCCTAGTTGGCTTGGGGGAAGAGGGAGTATTTTTCCTCTGCATCAAACTGAAAATCAAATTTTAAAATAATCAATGTGGAGCCACCCAAACAGACAGCTCTGGTGGCCCCAGGACTACAGCAACCCGGATCTATTTTCAAGATTTCGAAGTCTAATTGGCATTTAGCTGTCTCTGAAGTGGGATGGGAGGGACGGGGGGAACCTCCACCAGATGGGGTGGCATGCATTCATACGCTTGCTGTGCGAATCAGAGCCGGCACCTTTCCCCCGGCTCTGGCTAATCCTGTCCCTCAGCACCCAAACTGTCTAGCCTTATTCAGGCGATTGTTTTCTGGCCTTTTTCTCTTTTTTTCACCCGTAATGGCCCCATAATAGAAAAAGCGGGAAGAAAATAAGGATTAAGGGAGAGTAAATGGCACTTTTGCAAGGGGGGGGGGGGGAAGAAATTTAAAAAAAAAAGGCAGAAAAAGCAGTTGTTCAGTTATTAGAGACTTGTCAACACTATCACCACCTAACCACCCTACCCCACACACATAACAAAAAAAATAGTTTTGAACCGCCTTCCTAGGAAACGCTAGACACGGGCAGATATTCCCAGAGCAGAATAACTGTTTGGCAGGACAGGTACAGCAGACTTGCAAACAGCTTTCCCATCACACGTGTCACCTCTGCCTTCACCTCCCTGTTCTGCATGAAACGGGGCGCTGTGCTAGGATCCGCTAGCAGTTAGGAAGGGAGGTGAGCACGTTTCCAGGAACAGAGCCTTTCTCTTACCTGAACCCTAGCTTCAGATAGTCCCAGCCTCTGGCTTAGTTCCTCCCTCATGAAGGCATCCGGATAGTGAGTCTCATCAAAAAGTCTTTCCAGCTCGTTCAGCTGCTCTAGTGTGAAATTGGTTCTGCTTCTCCTTTGTTTAAGCTTGGTCTGTCCGTCTTCATCTTCTGACTTCACATCTTCCCTCTTCTCTTTGCATTCGTAGATCCCTGCCGGGAGGGGGAAGAAGAAAACGACGCTGAGCCTCCCCTCGCACCTCTTCGAAATTCTCTCACACAGGGGTCTCCCTCCTCCCCTCTCCGTCCCCAAACTCAGCACAACTTGCGGGTGCAGCTGGCGGGGGAAGAGGGGCAATGCAGGGGCGGGGGGGAGGGCAGGAGGTCCCCGGGCAGGTCCCGGAGGGGCGAGAGGGGCTGAGCTCCGCTACAGGGCAGGGGGCAGCTGGCCCGAGGGCCGGAGGGAGGAAGGGAGCCGCGCTGCCTTGCCTGTCTGATGCCCTGTCAGAAAAACTCTACAGATGCATAGAATTTTATTTTCTTTCCAGGGTTAGGAGGAAGCCGTGCCGCTGGTACGGGCACTTCGGGGAAGGGGGTGGTAGGAAAACCGCCGGCCCCCCGATACCTCCAGGCAGCGGGAAGAGGTGGGGGAAGGGGGTTTCTCCGGCGGCGTTTTCTCCCAAAGAGGGTTACGCAAGAAGCTCCCTACCGCTGTCATGGTGAAGTCACGATGATAGTATTTGTCTCGTAAAAGAAACTTTCCCTGGGCATGAGACAGAGACCGCCCGTCTCTCTCCTCTTTAACACCCCTCTTTCCCCCAAAAAACCTGCCAGCGGGTCGAAACCCCGGGGGAGGCGGTCCCGCGCGGCCCTGTGCGGGACAGCGGGCTCCAGGGCCATGGGTCACTCCCAGCCCCTCCGGAACAGCGGGAACCCTCCCAACCTTCAGGGACTTCAACAGGGCTCGTGGAGAGCTTGCGACCAGAGGCAGCCGCTGAGAATGCTTGTCCCGGGCAGAGGGGAGGCTGTGGGAGCAGCGGTAAAACAGTTCCCCTTTTCTGTCTTGGATAGGGAGACTTCTTTTGTTTTGGCATATTATTTCCTACGTTTTTATTATCATAATTTCCCCCCCTTTTTCTTAATGTCGGGAGGCCTAAGGCACTGTCCTTCTTTCAAATCCAGCTAACGAAAAGAGGAAGAGATGCTGGAGCGAGGGACACCACTCTAGGCTGAACCGGTTTCCCGGGATCCCCTGCCTGCCTGGGGCGCCCCGCCGGGTGCGCATCCAGCGCGGGCACCAGCGGAGTCCCGGAACGAGCCTGCCCTGACTGCCTCCTTTGTCGTGCCTCACCTTCTGGGTGGTGTGGATTTCGGGGGAGTCGCATCTGCGGATGATCCCGAATTAATTCTCTTTTTCCTCACCAAGTACACGGGTATTATATACATATATACGTATGTATACACACACAGAGAAATGTGCTCATGAGCATATATTAACCCCTATACTTAGGAGCATCCCAAAATGCAAATTATAAACTGCAAATCATAAGTTAATTAAACGTAATAAAGCGTCTTGAACTTCATCTGGGCTTAAGTCAGGCCGGACCCAAGCCGAAGCATTCGTTTTCACTTCCAAAATGAAAACTGTCACTGGCCGTGATTGTTCCCCCGAGCTCTGGGCTGATACCGGCTGCATAAAACTTTGGGAAGGGTCTGGCCTCCGGATGGGATATTCGCTGGTTGGTTTTAATGGCGTTTTGTTCTCATTTTTCCTGCAGAGGGAATCCCTATGAAAAGACGAGGGTGCTAACCCAGCAAATGCCTAGGGAAAAGCAGGCGCGTTCAAAAGCTGTCTCTTTTCCGAGGCTACAACATGTCCGTGATAGGTATAAAATATTAACTAGCATATCGGTGGGACTGAAATCACACGCCGGAATCAGTTGAAATTAGACTGAAACCTGGCATGAATTTAAACTGTCACAAGCATCTCAGCTCTTTCCAACTCCTCCCTTCCATCCCCACCCCCAACCCCTCTCCGTAGATTAGATTAGCTAAACATACAAGCCAGAATTTCGATTCACGGTCAAAAAGGAAAGTAGTAGAGGGTTTTTTTTTTTTTCGTTCCTTCTCATTCTATTTTTAATTCCTGAAGCATGCCCTGCTTTCATTTTTTTTTTTTAATCATCTCCTGCATCGAATGATTCCCTTAAACTGAATCTCGTTTTCCAATCTCTCCACCAGAGAAGGAAAATAAGCAGAGCTGAGTGGTACTAGCTTGTGCAGAAAAAATGGGTACCCGAATACGGGATTATACCTCGTTCTTCTGTTTGGGGAGCCGGTAGAAAAGAGAAGGATATTAAATAAAAGTTTGGGCTGTAAATTAAATCTCCCAGTGTTATATTAAACAAGATCAAACAGTAGGAAACAGCTGAAAGGCTGGTTGTTGTTCCCCAACCTATTAACCGGTTTTTATTACCCCAAGCTAGCCAGTAGCTCCCCAGGCAGGTCCACCTGTCTAACTTGCCTAGAGACACTTTCTCAACTTTCTAATCCCCCCGTCCTCTTAATTCTCTCCTTCCCCTGTGAGCCTGTATGGGATTTCTAGTTGTCTTGGTTTAATATATATATTTTTGTTTTGTTTTGTTTAAATTGTCGTTGTCGTTGCTGTTGCTTCGAGAAGGGATGGGGTTTTCCCCTCGGTCGGCGGGGTGCCGTGCTGCCCTGGCCCAGGTGAGAGGACTGGCAGGGGATCGAGGGACCAGTCGGCCGGTGACTCTCGCCGCAGCGAGCTTCTGTCTCGCCGGCTCCGGGCAGAGACAGAAGGTGCCCCACAGCCAGGCTCCTCTCCTGCTTCTCGTCCCCGCCGGTCGAAGCCTCCGAGTAGAACAGGCTGACCGACCCAAGACCGACCCAAGACAAAATGTCCAGAGAGAGCCCTCTCCACCTCCCGCTTTCTCCCAGAGCAAGCAGCAGCATCCTGACGGCCCGGAAGCAGGAAGAACAGGTCTCCTAAGACATTAAAACTCCTCGGACAAGGTTTCCTCGTACAAAAATACACAGATAGAGACAAAAACGTCTGACGTGCTGCGCTGCCCCCTTCCCCCAGGCGAGAGAACGCCTAACGCACCGGATCGATTTCGGATGCGAACGGGGGCTGGCGGGGGGGCAGGACCGAAGTTGTGACTTGTTTTTCGCGGCTACGCTCACGTTATGCATGCAGGAGTACGTGCTCCTGAGCCTATGTTCCCGCCGCCGCGGGAGGGAGGTGGCCGCCGGGGGAAGCGGGATGAGGGAGGCGATCCCGCTCGCCCCGCCGGGGCCGGAACCGGGGCCGCGGTGACCAAGTCGCCCCCGCTGCGGAGAGCCAGGGCCGGCCGCGGAGGGGACCGGGGCTGCCGGCGAGAAGCGCGGGGCGAAGGGCTTCCAGCCCTGCTCTTACCTTCCGCTGTCCTGCCCGTGTTGAACTCCTTCAGTTTGTCCTTGTCGCTCTCTACGTGGTCTTTGAAAAGATGCACCGGGCAATGGTTGCTGCTCTCGGTCATGTCCTGCAGGTTAGAATCAGAGTTTCCAAGCTCCCTAGAGCGAGCCAACCCACTCTCCAAAACTTCCCTGTACGTGATCGTCTCCTTCTTGTTGCCGCTGCCACTGCCGCTGCTGCTCTCTTTGCTTTTCTGGTCAAAAGATTTGGATACAAAAGCCGTAAGTTCTTCCATGGCTGCCCGGTGATCTTATCCACAGAGATCCACTTGTTTTCAATCGGAGATGTGGCCGTCCTCCGCACGCTGTTTTTGCACGTAGAAGATGGGCTGTATAGGGTTAGATCACTCCTGCTGTTATTTATGCCTTTCAATTTGAGATCACACTATTTATACATGGCTACCTCAGCCCAACCCCCAGCTCTCCCTGTCTCCAGCAATTACTGACTGCTCCATAGTCGCAGGCGGACTCCGAGCAGCTATCTCCCCCACCTCAGTCCAGCAATTGGCTTTCTTTTCATTTCATCACTCTTTGGCATCTTTGCACCTTGATTTAGGGAGGGAAAGAGGCAACAGCGAAAAAGAGGGGGGGAGAGGGAGACAGAGAGAGGGAGAGGGAGAGGGAGAGAGAGAGAGGAATAAAAGGGAGGGAGGGGGGAAGAGGAAAACATGAAAATAGGCATCTACATTCTGTAAATGGGTTGCAGAAATGAGAGTCGAGGAAGACTTAATTGATTTTAAGGACATCCTGTGCGTGGCAACACTGTGAGTAAAAGCGGACCCACAGCTAACCAAATAACTGAGCTCCTGCAATTAAATGTATCGCTGTCAAGAGGAAAGGAAAATGAGTGTTCAATAAAAAGGTAATGAATAAAAAGCCGGAGATGTGCATTTTTTGTAATCATTGGAAATTCTACCTGATGTGCTATTTAGCTAATTTCTCTTAATTAAACGGTCAAAATAATCGGCGAAACAAAAATGCTGTTTTAAAAGTGTTGCCTGTTCTGTCTGGCGGTGGGTGGGTGGGTGCACGGAGGGGGACGTGTGCTGCAGCTAAACAAGTTGCGAGGTGCCTCGGAGGTCCGTGTCGGTGTGTTCGGAGGATTTGGAGTGGGTTGTTTGGCTGTGGGGTAGCCATAGGTAGGGAGTCTCCCCAGATGTATGCGAACATCGCAGGATCTGTCTCCTTGTTTATTGTTATTATGTTGTCTGAAGGTACTGTAGGGGGAAATCAAAATCTAAAATGTTTCTCTGGATATCTAGCTAATCTGCTGCATGCAGCAGAGGGATAATTTGTTAACACGGGAGTGTGTACAAGACAAATAGAGCACTAAACCTTTTTCCTTTTTTTTTTTTTTTTTTTTTTTTTTTTTTTCCCAACGAAACATATCCTGCTGGATTTAGCATAGAACTCGCAATAATTTCCCCACCTTGATCTTGGTAGGCTGCAGTTATTTTTGTTGTACTCCTGGAATAATTATTATTCAGTGCGCTTGAATAGCTGCCTGAAATTCGTCTCCAGATAACAGCGCCGGCATTTCCAGCGCCTCTCCGCACCGCTTGATCCCCATGCGGAGCCGACTTCCCAGCTATTTATTTCTGTTTCTTCTCGTCGGGCTTTAACGCGAAGGGTTATTCGGTATTTGGAGGAATTTTGTCTTCTGGTCGTTTGGCTTTTTACGTCCTTCTCGTTCCCCCGCCTCGAGTTTGAGATAATCAGAGCTCATCATCACGCCACCCTCTGCTCTGAATCGCAACCAAAGCAAGCTCCTTGTTGGAGCAAGGGGCCATTGTTTCTTTTCCGGGGGAGTGTGGGACTGTTCTGACAATTAGCAGAACATTAAAACACTAAAAATACGTTTAATTAATCCAAAGGTGCCCCCAGCACCAGAGTTAACACTTCCACAGGAGGAGGGGGTAAAAATAATAATCGAGGAAGCAATTAATAAAGGGCTTAAAAAAATCAATCTCCCCCTGTGCGAATTTAAAATGATTATCTAGCGGACAAGGATTGATCATTTGATCTCGGCACTGCGGATATCCCTGACATTTATTATATTGTCGTGTCTCGGTGGCATCCTTCCTCCGGAGTTCGTTTAACAAGTGAGGGAGCGGAGGAAGCCTTACAACTTAACAAACAGGTCTTGTCATCGCAAACGCCAATCAAATCCGAGGCTCTAATGTATATCACACGGCACCACATAAATAATAAAGGCAAACGATAGACGGGGAAGTAACGTATGGCTGAGGAAAGATCCCGGCACGACACGCTGCTTGTGCCTCTCCCATGCAGTCTGCGCGTGTAAGGGCTCGTAGAGGATTTGTTGTGCGGGCTGGTGCGTGGTGCGAGGGTGTCACGGACACGCGGGGCCACCGGCACTCACTGCCCCGTGGGAGAGGCTCCGTACCGGGGCTGGCCCCCCGCCGCGGAAACTTTCCCCATCCCTCGGCTCGAACGGCACCGATCCCCACCGTGCCCGGTCTCCCTCTGCCTCCCTCGCAGCAAGCAGCAATTCAAGGATAAATATTTACTGACTCCGCGTCCCCAGCGCTGGAGAGGCACGGTGCGCGTCGGCTTCCCCGAGCTGCCGGAGTTTGCACCAAGTCCGCCGGATCCCCTCTTTCCTCCCTCTCGCCCCCGTCCCGCTCTCCTCCCCGCAGCTCCCCCCTGCGCCCAGCCCCACGCCTGCAGCCCCCGCCGGCGCGGGCCACGCTCCTCCCGGAGCCCCGGGCGCCTCCCGCCACCGCCGTTTTCCTGCCCCCGAGGACAGGGGCAAATCCAAGCCTCCTCAGATAGAGGGGGGCAAAAAGCTCTCTTGCCTGTTCCACATTCCTCCCTCCCTGCTTCCCAGCAGCGCCCGGTGGGAAGGTTGGTCGCCCCCCGCTTCCCGCAAGGCGCGGGGCGCAGTTGGGCGCGGGGCAGCCGCCGGGCGCGCAAGTGGCGCGGCAGCCCGCGGGCCACCGCCACCGGGCGGCCTCGACCGCAGCAGGGAGACCGCCCCGGGGGAGCCTTGCAGCCGGGGGGAACTTGCCTCAGACTCGCTCCGAAAGAGAAAAGCGAAACAAAGCATCGGAAAGGGAAAGGGAGAAAAACGGGGAAATAATAAAAACAAACAAACAAACAAAAAAAGGACCAGTGCAAAGCTCAGCTCTCCCGGGGATCCGGCCTCCACCCCGCGCCGCGGACCCTCGCGGGGGCAGGCGGCGGAGGGCGCAGAACCGCGGGCATCCCCGAGGGCGCGCACGGCCCCTGCGCGCAACGCGGAGCTCTGCGAGGGATGCTCGGCCCGGCCCGGCCCGTCCCAGCGGCGCGGCAGGGAGCGACGGGAGGCGGGGAGCGCCCTCGGGCCCCCCCTCTTTGCGCAGCCCGCGGCTTTGCGGGGACTTAGGGCAAGGTGGTGCAGGTGGGAACAAAACTGGGGGGCAATTTTTTCCCCACTACAAACTTTGACGGCGGGTTCAGAGAGGAATTACCTTTATTGCTGCTCCTGATAAATGGGCTGGGGGGAGGGATGCAGGGAGGGATAAAGAGAAAGAGAAAAGAGAGAGAGAGAGAGAGAGAGAGAGAGAGAGAAAGGAACTGCCGCCCAAATACCATGCTCTTGCAGGAACGGAACTCCTGGGACCCTGTCGCAAACCTAAAAAGTCACCAGCGCTCCTCAGAACTTCCCTCTGCCCCCGGCTCACCGCGGCACCCTGGGTACCTCTGTGCGGTGCCACAAGCCACCCCGCTATCCCCGGTCCCCCCTTGCGGGACCGGCCGCCAGCGGCGCATTGAGGGCTGTCCCGACTGCCCGGCCTGCCGGCTCACCTGAGGGCACCATGCCCCCAAATCCTCCTCCTCTTCCTTCTCTACTGCCCTGGGGCAACGGACAGGAGCCCTCTGCCCGTCTGGGGGTGCTGAGTGGACAAAAGGGGTGGCCCGTTTATTCTACCCCTCTTCCTTTCCCCACCGCCGCCCCATCGGGGCTGATTCCTCCCCACGGAGCCGAGCCCGCCCCCTGGCTGCCCCCTCCCCAAAGCGAGAGAGGACATCTGCGAGCAGGGCAGGCAGCCTGTGCGGATCTTGGGCTGCAGAGGAGCGTTTATTTAGCGTGGTATCAATCCATGTGTCATTTTTAAAATTCCTTTTTCAAAGGAAGCTCTTGACCATTGTGGTTTTTCTCCGAGTTAAACGAGAGGAATAATCATGAATGAGTTTAGACGTTGCATTAGCTTTAAGCATTTCCGAGGCAAAGCATTGAATTTCATATTTATAGGAGGAATTTACGTTTGTACATTTACTCGTGGTATGACGTAGGGCGAAACTGATTTCCTCCCACCCTCCCCCCTTCAGCTTATTTTGGTCGAAATGGGGCAAATAAGCAAACAGAAAAATCATCGGTTTAATCCACGTTTTAATAAGCACTGACCCGAAGAGCAAGATTTTGTTGAGTAGATAACTGAGTCCTCTCCCTCTCCGTCTCGCTCCCTCCTTCCCTCTCTCTCTCTCGTGATTAATTCAGGGACTGTAATCATGGACATTGTACATCAAACCTTTCTGCTCACGCTACAGACTCCTGCAGATCTTTATTGGTTTACATGAAAGCGAGTAAACATATTTCAGAGGATGCCCTTTCAATCTGGCTCCATTTCCACAGCACATAATTCCAAGGACAATTTGTTTTAATAATAAGAATGGATGCAGTGTTAATGGTTTTCAATTTGTGTTAAAAAAAAAATTAAATATTTATAAGTATCGATCGAGGGTTTCAGGATTTTACAGACGTCTTAACACATTTCATAGATGGGTTTTTTTTTTAATTTAGAAACCTGCGTCGCATTCTCTTTTATGCTGTTCATTGATTTAAGCAGCATCCGTGTCTCAAGCGAGAGACTAATAGATTTTCATTAAAATAGGCTCTCTTAATCCTGATTGTGAATGGATATGATTGATCCATCCAGCACACTACACATCTATAATATTAATAAAGGACATTATCATGGCAGGATTTGCTTTTCCGTCATCAGGGCACTTTTGTTTTTTCCCCTTCCTTGCAACCTTAAAGATTTATTTGGGAGCTGTGAAATAGCCCACAGGAGGGAGACGCTTTGGGACGAATACATTTTTATATTAGATTTTTTTTGGTGGTGGTGGTTTTACTGGAAAGATTTTTTTTTTTTTTTAATTTACAAACTGCTGTGGCAACATATGGTGAAAATTAAACTGTTTGCCCCGCGAATCTAATCTTAAAACATTTATGTTGAGTTTTATTTTTAGAAAAACATTTTTAAAGGAGAGGAAAACAATCTTGTATGAAAAGTAAAATAAAGAACATTTGAAAGGCTATAGTTTAAACTAACAATAGCCTACTTCACCGGCTGACGCTGCTGGACTGGTATCGTACCTGATGAATATGTTACGAAGTGGTCGGGACAGCAGCGGCTACAGTAATTAATGGAGTGTGACAGAAATGCTAAGGGCTTAATTGTCTTTATTCCGACTTGTAGTAACGCAACCAAAGGGATACATTAATTCAGTACAAAACCGCATAAATGCTCTCCTCTCTCCTAGACCAAGGTACAAGCAAACACACGCGCTCACACACGCACGTCTCTTCTACATCACATAATTATTTTTTTAATATATATAAAGCTGTATCTTTCCAGCAACATTAATTACTCATATATTCATTACAGGGAGCCTAGACGTGTTCAAATCCTCATCTACTTTTACTTCTGCAAAATTAAAACATTCACGAGGTGAATTACAATAAGCAATTGCCTTTGTGTGTAATTAATTACGATGCAGTGGGCCAGCATAATGGGCGAGTAGTTCCCTTGCTTTCAGTTGCCCTGGATAACTCGAGCAGAATAGGAAGAGTCTGTGAGGGGAAGGGAAAAAAAAAAAAAAAGGAAAAAAGTTTAGAGCTGTAAAGTTTGTACTGAATTTAGCAACACGAAATACACACTGAGAGAATTGTTTGCCTTCTCTAGTAATGTGCGAGAGACGCTGCAATTTTGAACTCTGTAATAATGATTAATAAGTCAAAAGGGCATATTTTTCTTTTATGGTATGCAGCGCTCAAGGGAATATTCCATGTATGTCTTTAAAACGAAGTAGGAATATTTACACACATGCACAGAGTTAGCAACAGCACCAGAGAAAGAAAAAAAACCACGAATATTTCAGTGAACTATTACATTTTTTCAATTATTTCCCAATGAGTATTTCAATGAACTGTTACATTTTCCCAATTCACAAGGAAGATTTATGGGATTATTAAGATTTCTAGTGGAAATATTATACAGTGGAAGTTTATCGTCTCTCAGGGATTGTACACCATTTGATATCAATTTCCAGATGTTATGATCTTTTTTCAGAAAATAATTGAGTATATTAACTTCTTCTCTACAGAAGACTATTTAGGGCTTTATTTATTTATTTACTTATTTACTTATTCTGTTAAGGGCACAACTACTTTCCTCCCACCCCTCCCTTACAGAACTAAATTGTTGAAACATCGGAGTAAACTTCAATCAGATAACAATTTAATACTCAAGGGAAGGAATAATTTATTTGCCACTTTATTGCGAGCAGAATCCCGTGAATTTAGCAATGTTTTAAAATAGAAATAAGGTACGTCCGAGAGCTCCGGCCTGCCGATTTCGCTGACCCTCGCCGTGGGCAGGGCGGGAGGCCCTGCCCTCTCTCTCTCGGTGGGCGCCGGAGCCTCCGCGGGGTCGCGGGGCCGCGCCGGGGACCCGAGCTCCGCCAGGGCCGCACGGGCAGGGCAGGGCAGGGCAGGGCAGGGAGGCCACGCGTGTTTCGGAGCGCCACGCGTGCTGGGCTGGCCCGGCGGCTGCCCGGGTAAGCCCCGCGGGGCGGGCAGCGCGCACACGCGCGGGCTCCTGGCGCACGCACCGCGCACGGGCGGGCCGGACAGACAGACACCCGCCGGACAGACAGGCACCCGCCACTCCTGCGGCCCCACTCCGCGGCCCGACGGGGCTCGGCGACAGCAGCGGGACGTCCCTCCCACTCCCTCGCCCGCCGCTCCGGCCGAGGCTCCGCCGGTCCCCGCTGCCCCTGCGCCAGGCGAGGCGGGATTCCGCCCTGCCCGCGGCGGCTCCCGAGCGCGGCCCGTCGGGGAAGCGGAGCAGGAGGCAGAGGCTTGGCGGCTGTGCCCAGGAGAGGCGCGGGACAGACGCTGCCCTCGTGCCCTGTCCCCAGTTTTACAGCCTGATGCTGGCCGGGGTGTCCCTTCCCCTGAGCTCTCCCTGGAGCCCCGGCAGGGAATCGGTGGGTGGTGCCGTGGCGTGTCCCTCGAGGAAGGGTCGATCTGGGTTTCCCCGGTCCCCGCCGAGCTGGTTCCGGCCCCGGCTGTCGCCCCCGGCAGATGCGGCCCTCGACGGACAGAGGACCCCCCTGTCCGGCCGCCGTTGGAAGAAATGGGGCCGGCCAGAGCGAGATTTTACCCCTCAAAAAGAAACTAAGGTCTGTGTCGAGCTTCAATGCCCCTACAATGCGAGGTGGGGAGCGAGGGGGCTAACATTTCACAGGTTACCTCACCTCGCGTTTATCGGGGTAGTTAAAGGGAATAAAAGAAGTGAGGGAGAAGGAGAGAGAAAGAAAATCAACTTTAAGAGACTCTGGGTTTAAATAGCAGCCTTTGATATTTTGACAGTAAAATGGAAAACACTTAACAGGAGTCAAGTTTTGATGTCTGAGGCTGGCAGCGCCCCCTAAAATTATATTGTCCTGCCTGCTGCTTCAAATTGGACCCAGGACCTTATAACGTCTCTCCAGGTCTTTATCTGCAGCCTTTCTGATTGCAAAACCATAACTGTATCGTTTTACACCAGTCAACTAAGCAAGTGCCAGTGGAATAAAATCCACAAAGTGCACACACATACCAGCTCTACAGCTAAAGCAGTCTGTTCTTTGCAAGTTGTAAAGGCCTGCAAATTAAATACCAATTACTGGAACCAATAAAATGTTTTTTATTGCACGAAATCTACTTAAAACAGAAAAGAATAGTCGTTTTATTTTGAGGAGGGGGACGGGGGGGCAGCTCATGAAGACATATATTGGCAGAGAGAGATTATATACAGCGCCTGCATGAGGCCACAATGGAGACATTCTATGGCCAGCAGCAGGCAGGGCTTCTCCCAGCAGTGTACAGAGAGGGGGTTCTGCAGAGGTGCTTATGATAGGGATTATTGTAGGTGAGACTTGGGGAGGTGGGAAGCCGGGGAACAGTAGCTCTGGGTGGGAGCAAGTGGTGCAAACAAGTTATATGACAGGAATCCGATGTGCTTTTGAGGTCCTTTTTGAATGAGGTACTAAGGGGTTGGTGATGAAAACTACCTGATGTCTCCTCCTTCCCCTGCCCATTTTCCTTCCTCTCTTTGGGGAGGAATGGGTTACTGGCTTTCTGTCTTGTGAGCATGGAAGGAAAAGGCTCCCAATCTCCTACTGAGCTCTCTGGTGGGGGATCTCCTACTGCCTCTCTCTGAGAGGCAGCAAGGAAGGGCGCAGCTCCCTGGAGTTACCAGCTTCACAGCAAGACTGCAATTTTCCCACAAATATCCTCAACTTTCTGCAGAGCAAGATGATGTCAGCAAACCTGCCAGTGGGAGGGAGGTTTACACAGACGAGACACCTTCAGCTTTGCCTGAGTTCAGGTCATTCACCACAACACAATCCCATGTCTAGCGCAAGGAAAGAAGAGTGGAAGTAGCCAAGAAGCCATACTCTGGCAGAGGAAAAATAGTGTGATAAGTGATATTACAAACCTCATTTAATATGCTCATCCCTTGAACTGCATATCGAAACCTCTCTCCAATACATGCATCCCACTCCTAATTTCCCTACAGTTTCACTACTCCCAGAATATCCCATCCTCATGGTTCACCCTTACGTTGTGCCTGTGCTTCACCTTTGGCTTCTCTTTATGCCAGGAACTGCTTGTGAATGGGACAGGACAGCCCTTGGGATCACCTACCACGCATGGTGGGTCAGGACAGTTATGCTGATGGGGGTTTGCATGGTACTGCTTTAAACAGGCTTTGAATGAGCGAGGTTTATTTTCTTTTTCCAATGACAAAAGCAATTTGAGGATTGCAAGCTTGTTTCTTAACATGACCTCATTCTGAGTGAACTAGACTCTCCCACTAACCAGAGTGTATCATACACAGCCAGGCTATGGCAAGATCTTCCAAGCTAATTACCCACAAGCGTGCAGGCTTTCTGTGGATGAATTTGCTTTAGAAATGCTTGAAGACTAGATTTGACTAGACTTAGAAACACAGGGAAAGCTGAAATTCTGCCATGTGGTTTACAATCACTTCAAAGCTTCCTCACGCTTGCCATGTGAAATCTACAAGTTTTGAAATTAAGGTTTTAAGTGCTCCGCTGCTGCTTGTGCTGTAAGGAGAGCAAAGGTGCAGGCAGGCGCTTGGCCTGGCCTGTAGCAGCCATCACCACAAGAACTTGGGTGATGGAAAGGACCCTGGAATGGTGCTTATTTCCAAGGAGCCCCCAGAGATGGTGGTCCTAGGTAATTGGGAAGTGGTGGGATCTACCTACAGCACCAGTGGAAAGAGTGATGCTGCTGGGCCTGCTGGCACCAGTACAGCAAAGTGAAATATTTTCTTTCCTCTGTTCAAAATGGGGAAGCCTTGGGTCTTATTTTCCCAGATGATAGTCTTTTTTTGTCAGTTGAACTTTCCCTTCACCCCTGAAGCAGGAAGTGCCCTGCCAGTGGTTGCCCAGGGCTCACTCACAAAGGCTCAGTGGCTCAACAGTAAAGATGTGGTTTTCAGATCCAGTTGAGTCTCCTGATATCAGCCCCAAGGAAATGGAGGCCCAGGGCTGACATCTACAGATCCCTCTGCTGCACTGGGTCCTCATTTAATGCTGAGTGAGAAAAAACCGTGGGGAGCGAAAGGTTTAACAGCATAGTAATGCTGCTCTGTTTGGGGCAGGGGGGTGAGAGTCACTGTTAGATACAAGAGTATTTATTCTTTTTTTTTTTTCTTTGAAGAGAGGAATTCTGTCCTCGGCATTGCTGTGTAAGTAGGACTTAGGCTACTGCACACCGAAATTGCAGCGTGCGCTCCCATTTACACTCCTTGCTACATGTCCACACACACAAATATTCACCCATTGACAAGGCTGTGGAGGTTTCTGGTTTTGTTTAAAAATTGGCTGCCTGCAGCCTCCCCTTAGTTCCTCTGGGTATGCATGAGCAGCTGTGGAGAGCTGCAAGGCTAGCCAACAGACCTTGTAGCCCCTACAGATGTCAATTAGTTTCTCTCGGGCTTCCTTTGGATACGCTCGGGTCTTGAGACCTCCATGTGCTGACTTATTTGTAAAGCATGAGTTATTCACTAACTCCGTGTTACTAATTAGAAGATTATCAGCTCTTGGTGGTTCGCTTGCCTGCTGCAGGGAGGTTCCAAGGAAACCCTTGTACAGACCACGCTGGAGGAAAGCTTCGATTGATTACTGTGGTGGAACACTCCTGCTTTACGCATTAAGGAGCAACTGGAGGGATATGAAAGGTTTTGGAGACCCTGAGTGCCTTTCCAGGCTTGGGTAACCCAGAAAGCAGCTTGCTGCAGCTGCACCACGCTGGATTGGTGAGAGCTGGCTGGCTGCTGGTGGAGTCCAGCCCAGGTACGGGGGCCAAAGATTTTGGGAAAACATGCAACAAGCCTGTGTTGGGCTGTAGGGGGGGAGGGGGGGAAGCCTGCATAAGTCCTTCTGGCAGCTAGGAAAAGACAAGGAGTTGGGTCCTAAAAGTGCAAGAAGGAAGAGAACAGTTAAATACATTGCCTCTAGACACTGCAGCTTTTTAAACTAGTTAAACTGACTGCGCTCCTCTGGGAATCCGTTTCAGAGGAGGCAAAATTGAGTGCATCTTTAATTTGCCTAATTTTCCTCATCCTATGTATTTTTGGATCCTCCCTGTGCTAATGAATCCTTGCTGCGTTCACGGGGAGTGAAACTTGTTAATATTAGCAGAGGTCACCACGGCCTTTCTGCGAGCCATCACTGTCCTTCCCGTGACTCGACCAAGCATTCGCGAGGGTCACGCCGGGGAAGGAGGAGGGTCAGCTCAACCCGCCTGAAGTTTAACCACTTGCCTTTGATAGAAGGCACACTTTGATCTAAGGTGTGGCATGGATGCAATATATAGTTAATATTTATAAGCTTATGTTCAGAAAAAAAAAGAAATAAGGAGGCAATAACAGGAAAGTCTTGGTGCAGATAAAAACTATGAGTGTAAACTAGGAGGCAAATCTGGGAACAAAAGAGGGTTTGGTGATGCTGCTGCTGATGTTCTGGAATATCTGGGGTTTGTGAACTGTGGCCATGCCAGGGATTTCTTGTGGGCAGTTAAGTCACTTCTTCATCTTTGTCTGCCTCAGTTTCCCACTAGCAGTGCAGGAATTAAATAGAACATTTTGTCTTTTCCTAATTTGTCTGCATTATCTACACAATCTAAAAAGTTTAGGGCATTGCTTCTATTTTTGTTATGTCTACTGCTCAACAGTTTCACGTTCCTTGGGACCCTTAGGCATTTTCCACAACATAGATAATAAGTTTAACAGGTTTCTCTCTCTCTCTCTCTCTCTCTCTCTCTCTCTCTTTTTTTTTCATGCCTTTGGCCACAGAGCTCTCATCGTATCTTGTTCTCATAAGCCAAATGCAGGAAAGTATCTTCAGAGCATCTCTGTGGGATCTCTGCTCCTCACTGAACAAGGTCCTGCCAGATTACAAGGAAATGATGCTTAGTAATTGCAGCTGTCCAATAGACTGATCCATCACATCTGTTCTGCTTGCCAGATGAGTCCAGACCACCAGTGACCCAAAAATAGCTGCTCTTCTTAAGACCGCTCTGAAAAGCAGAGGGGTTCCTGTGATTTTTAAAGGGATGAATCACAAATTGTGGACCCATGTGGGATGTAAACTCCATACTTGCACGATAAAGATGCACAAATCCTTCAGTGGGGTGGCTGGGAAGAGCAAAGCCCTTTTAAAAGTGGCTTAGTCATTTATGTGTCTCCATTCCCTCTCTGATTTGAGACAACATGTTCAGATTTCAAACTGTGGTGTGTGTAGTCAATTCTTCTTGTCTTCAACCCTAATAAGTTAAATACCGTGCTCTTCAAAAAATCATGTCCCTCATATCTCATAAATCACCAAAAGGTGAGTCACCTCAAATTAGACAGTACATTCAAGAGGGTAGGTTTAAGTAATTAGCTGGGGTTTTTTTCCCCATTACAGGATATGATCAGATTAAATCTGGCAGACCTAGCTGGAACCGTTTTAAAAGTTACCATCACCAGCTGCTTATTGCTGTTCCTCTGCCAGAGGTTACCTCCATCCCCCACATGCAGAAAGAGCAGTGGGAGCATAGACCTCAGCCACTGATATGCAGGAGTGAACACCTTAAAACAGTCTTGCTTTCCCTTCTTGTGCCTGCATCGCAGGGTATGCAGGGAATAAGTGTTGAGGACTACTATATGCGTAATTTGGGCCTTCAAATGCATGTGTAAATGTTTGGGACTACTGGTTCCTACTTTTATGAATAGGTGAATAAAATTCATTGGAGTGTTCTGAATAATTTTCCCTATTTAAGTTTTGATATAATAGCTTTTTCCAGAAGCCCACAGATGCAATTAATTTTAAATTTAACTTACTAGTAATAACAGCAAACATGGTTGTGTTTTTTGTCCCTTACTTTCTAAAATATTTTAAAGTATTTTTTTATTATTGTTGTTTTGTTTTCTCATGGCAAGTATTCAGGCTCTGTGGACACAGATTTCATGCTGCTTGAGGGAGGAGATATAAAAATGATACTTTCCTTTAGAGAATTATAATGTGAATGACAGAGAAGAAAAATCCCTTTGTGGTCTATTTGTGCATTACCAGGCAACATTTTTCTATGCTTTAAGATACTTCATGTTCAGATGCATCATTCTTTTATAATAGATTGGATGAAATGCCAAATACAATTGAGAACAATTCTTATTACTTCTGAAGTGATTATAATATAAAATAGGCCCAATGGGAGAAAATAGTGTATATTTGCTAATCCCATATTATAGTTAAAGAAAGTTTTTGGCAGGGGTTATTGAACAGGTATTTCCTAATATTGCTTTGTTGATGAGGTTTTTTTTTTTTTTTAGACAATTGATCAGTAACAAGGCTGAACAGTAGCAGGTTTTTTCTCCAAGGTAGATGTGTGATACAAACTGGGGACTTTGTGTGATTTTCCTATTGCCAAGGTGAAGACATTAGAGTCAGGTCTGCTACTGAGAGCCATTTTCATCGCAAAGAATGACAAAAGCAATGACTTTTCAAAATTATTATCAAAAATCCCAAAACTTGTTTTCCAATGAAAACTATTTAGAGGACAATAGCAATGCTTTCTCAGTTTATTAAGATTACACTTTTACAAACAATACGTGATATAGCCTCCTTCAACTATACCTGGGCTTTTCTTAATCAAAGTATATAGTACAGGGGGAAAAAAATCAACACTCATAGGAATTGCATGACATATACAGTTGTAAATGCAAGTAGATAAGTTTCAGAGCTGACTCCATTTAAAGCAGGACTGGGTGGCATACTGAGGTCCCTTTCTACCTGAATTATCCTATGACCCTAGAAATCACAGCTCAAAATCATGCTTCTGACACACATGTGGGCCATAAATTCCCAATGTAAAATTTGAAAGCCTAGTGTTACTAGTGCCTTCATCCTAGAGCAGCAGACTACACTCTGTCCTGGAGTGAGGCACTCCTGGTGTCAGTGGGAAATGAATTTAGATGCATCACCACACATGAAATACTCAGTAATTGCCTGCCTTCTTCACTAGGTGTTTTCAAAGGCCTGACCTTGGGAGTTAATTTCCTGGGTTCACATACTAATCTCCCCGTTTACATTTAGGAGTCCAAGCTCACAGTCTGGACAGGCATCCACACTGCTGCTTGTACCCCCACACTTAAATCTGTCATTTTTTGAGACTGGTATCACTGCCTCACTCCCATGCCCAGGGGTAGGAGAAGGTCCCTCAAAGGGTTGATTCAAAGTATCTAATTAAGGGTCTTTTCTGAATCTCTCCCTAACAGACAACATCTTCATGCAGAAAGGCTACAGCTCTCAGCCTTCTAATGTCAGTACTTAAATTAGGTATCTACTATAGCCCATACAAACAGCTCCACCCCCTCCAGTCATAATCCCTCTCCCCTCCTCCTCCTGCTCTCTGGTCCCAAAGACGAGGATGCTGTATCCAGGAACTGCCAGACTTTTGTGCAGACCAGTGCTAATCGTATAAATCTGATGACTACGGGGCACCACTGGAATCTTTGCACCAGGAGCTGACTTGGTGCACAGCAGTGTGATTACACATAGACCAAAGTAAAGTCCTCAGAATGCAGATGATGTGGGTGTTGGGTTCCCAACACTATTTTGTTCCCAACACTATTTAGTTTTATCCCAACATCTCCTCCTGGGATGGGCTACTTGCCAGCATGGACATCACCAGGATACTCTTCCCTGTTGTGCTAATACAGCTCCCTCTGTCATTTCCCTGGAAGCAGACAAAAATGAAATGCTTCCCCAGAGTTTCTGCATGAAGTACTGAAGACTGGATCCTTATTCCTCATAAAACTGAAGAAATAGAATTTTTAATTCAGACATTCTGCTCCCTATAACCACACTTGCCCTGGCTTTCAATGAATCCAATGAGCAGTGTTATCTTGTGCTAAAGGCAATTGATAACAACCAATAGTGGTCCATAGTATAAAAATGAACTAATTCTCCACTACGTGAAGTAGACAGAGGATGCCAGACAGAAGCAAAACTTTCTTACCCCAAAGCAAGGTAGAGTGTTACTTTGAACTCTTTAAAAGCTTGTGGAGAGATATCATACATAGAAACAGCTAACAAATGAGAATTTAGATAACAATAAATTAATGACATTTATTCTTTGCCAATACAACATCCACACAAAAGTGGCAATTGCACTAATAATTGCTTTCTTTGATAGTATCAAGGTGGTGACTCTATGGACAAGAGTTAATAAAAGATATCACGAGCAGGTTGTCTAGGCTAAACACACTCAGAGCACTTCCACTGATGACAAATACTTGTTATATTTAAGTTTCCTTTTTGTAAAGAGACAAAGAGACCATCAAGGACATTCAGTCACTCTCTAACCATGTGAAAATAAGCCAGCCTCATTATTGATAGGGCTGCAAACCCTCATTCAAAAGCCTTCAGTAGTCAAGGCAAGAGCAAAGGAACAAGCAGACAGACTGGAGCAGATTCACTGATTGTCAGATAACTGCTCCCAGCACAATCAACAGTGAGATATGAGAGTTAAAAACTTGGGAGAAGGAATGGATCTCCTATACAAATAATTCCTCGGGACCACCACAGTCTCCTCCTCTGTCATCCTGAACTTTTAGAAATCTATATTAGAAATACTAAAATAAGCGAGAAAGGAGATAATTTAATGTAGGAACACTAGATAAAAGAATATATGGAAAGGACATGTGGCTTTGGCACCTAGACTAACAGGTCATTAAAATTGTGCCAGATCTACATGCAACTTCTCAGTTTCGAAAAATAAGGGAGAGCAAAAAAAGGGCAACAGAATAGGACTGGAGCCTCAAAGCAGTCAGAAGAAGAGCTAAATGTGAGAATAAATCTCATTTATGCCAAAGGTGGGATACAAAGGCAAAAGAGAGGAAAGAGAGTAATCATTGAAAACCCCTAGAAGGGTGTACATGAAAAACCAAAACATTACCACAATTCTAAAACACCAAGAGATGTAAAGAGGAAGGTACCCCTATTGTCTTGTATGTTACAGAATCAGTAATCTGGAAACAATGACTGGGCTGTGTGGACAGGCTCATGGCATGGGAGTGTGTGGGTGTGAGAGCACGGGGCAGACAGACCATTCCACTGTAAAATGAAATTACCTTTCCTTCCTGTAAGAGCTCACACTGAGCTCTGCTGCATTGTTGTTGCAAGGCTGCAATAGTGTACCACCTTAATTAACAGAAAAGGGAGCAAACAGACCCAAATTTGGCACAGGGATTTTAGAGGGAAGTTTTTTGCAGGTTCCTGCATCCCACAGGAAAGTAGCAGCGAAAGGATGGAAGCAACAGCTGTGGTGAAAGCCAAAGCCAAAGCCAAATCAGGCATTTTCTTCACTCCTAGCAGCAACATGCTGCAAAATTAAAAGGCTGATTAATGAAGATGGCATTACAATAGGCAGCCCTTACAACTCCTACATAATTCAGTGGGTATGTTGGGGTACAGGAGTTGATAGCTTAAACACACACTGACGTGGAGAGTGCTGAAGGGATAGTGGAAAGAGGCATTTATAAATGATGGAAACAAACCATTTCAACAGAGCAGCTCTCCACTGGAGGAGAAAATGCAGACCCACAGACAGCCAATGATACACTGGTGCTAAAGGGGATGGGAGCCAGAAGAGACTTAGCTCAGTATCTGAGGAGGCTTTAGGCCATCAGCATGGGTTCAGGCAGCCAGAGCCTCCAGGGCCAGGGGTCAGCACTCAGTGCTCAGTGACCTGCAGATGCTGGCAGTCAGATTTTGAAGCTTCTGCACAATTGGCCTCTGTCAGGGACAAAGAAGGCTATGGACCAGAGGTGTTTCTGGCTCCCACTGCTCTGCTCAGCTCCACAATGCCTTGTTTTTAATGCAGTTTTCCCTGCGTATTCATTTTTTTCACATTTTACCCTAATAGAGATTTGTTTTGACTATTGGGAGATGGGGAGTAAGCTCAAGCAGATGCATGGGGATTAACTGAAGCTTCAATATACTTGGTTATATATAGGTATGTTAGAAAAAAAGGGAAAAAAAGAAAGAAATTGAAAAAAACGCAATATAGTGAATGTTTTAGTCTTTGGCCATATGTCCTTAACAACTCTCTTTTACACAAGTTGTTGGAAGCAGTCTGGACAAAAGAGTTTTAAACTACTGAACCTGATAGTGAAACAAATGAGACCTAGAAATGGAATTAGTACATAAATTTTTAATATTTGTCTGTAGTCTTTTTGTTCTTGTAATTCACCAGTAAGTAATTCTCTTTTTTGTTTTTAAAAAGGTATTTAAATTTTCAACAAAGACCACCTGAAATATGGTTCTGAGATGTTTCATTGGTCTTAGGAACCATTAGATGGCTGATATAAACTATGTGGTTGGAAAGTGTCTGATAATGATTCAAAAGCATAAACAAGGCAAGAGAGTTCGGTTTTGGTGTTTTGTGTGTGTGTGTCCGTTTATTTATTTAGGTCTCTTCTTACAAAACTCACCTTTTCAGTACCCTCTTTTTCTACAGGTTTCCCGTTATTTGAGCCAATGTCATTCGCTTTGCAGCACTTCCCTGTGTGAATGTGTTTTTACAAAGCTTCCAGGGTTCCACACCTTTCCAACTGCTCATTTGGGGGAAATAAAAGCCCTAGCTATTTGAACAATAGCAAAAGCCACAGACTTAAATTTATGTGAGAGAGGTGTGACAAATAAACAAGCAAAACTCCTCTTTTGAGTGCCCAGGAAAAGGTGTAATGAAATTCCACAGAAATAAATGGAATTACTCCACATACAGACTCCTTCAGGAGGCCACAACCTGATCCCCAAATGGTTAGACTAACCCCTGGTTATTCTGGGAACATGCCACCCTGGTATAAAGTCATAATAACGGTGAGTTCAGGAAATCTGTAGCCATTTTTATAGCATGGCCCTTTCCTTCCAACACGTGGCTGATTGATAACACCCAGTGGCAGCAGCAGGGCTGGGCGTGTGGACCGCACACACAGCTCCCACTCCATATTAAGCCAGGACATTTTCCTCAATCCCTGGTTGTTCCCTGAGCATGGAAGAGCTGTGTTTCAGCTCACAGTCCTTGGTTACTGCTGGCTGGCACCTGTCACCTGAATTCAGGGTGCCCAGCAGGCCGGTTGAGCCAAGCACACTGACACAGCATGTCCACTTCTCAGCTATGTACTGTGTGTAAAGTATAAACTATCAAAGTCTCCCATGGGGAAAACCCAAGGAGCTCTGTGCTGCATAATGGAACCAGGAAGAGGAAATTATTACATAAAATGTTAGGCTGTTTATTTTGCCAGAACTGGGTGAAACATAAAGAGTAAATTGAGAATGTAGCTGATGAAAAGCGAAGTTGATTTTAAATTAAATGTATAAATTATTCACATTTTAAAACATAATGTTGAAGGTATTGGGTAATGAGATGTAGAACTGCATTCGCATCACTCAAGTTTACTTATCTAAAAGTTAGGTGGCCATTTAAAGCTGTGGTGTGGGGTTCCTCTCCTATACTGCATAAAGAGGGAAAGGGGGAAATAAGGGGGAAATTTGCTCTGTTTCATTTGTATGTCCTGTCTCAGCCCATGCTGCATACCCCAGAGGGATAGCTCTTTTTCGCCTTCTGAAGGGTTTTCTTTGTCAAGTCCAGAAGAATCCCAAGCAGATCTCTGAGAGTCATGCTTAACTCTAAAACAAGATAAGTCTTACCCTTCCATGCGCTACTATGGACTCAAGAGTTACTGCCTGTCATGTTCATAATATTTTAGAAGTAGCTATAAGACAGTTTTATTCTGGTAAGGATGAGCATAACTGTGGCCCATGCTCTACTGACAATAACATTCCACAGTTTGGAAACAAACCCTTTCAGTTCTTATAATAGGTGTAAAAATACCCATTGCCTTCTACTGAACTGAATAAGACTACTCGTGCACGTATCAGTCTCTATACTTCTAACTGCTTCTGCATTATTCATACACAGCTTACTATCTGTACATGGACATGTTAAAACAAATTATTGCATTTGCATACCTTTCCATTTAAGTGTCTCAGAATGTGAAAAATATAAAGATAACTTGCACAGTATGGACTAGTAGCTTATAATTTGAAGATATCAAAAAAAAAAAAACAGGGTAATTTTTCTTGTGTTTTTAAATAACAGCTGTTTCACTGTCTGTGTGGCTTTATCTACCAACTAGATTGTACTCTCAGATATCACTGAAAGGATATCAGCTTTACTTATGCTGTCTTTTGCTACAGCTATGGTTTATGATAAGGAAAATATTGAGGTGTGTGGCTCATTTAATCAGCAATTTTGCAAGTGTTTTACTTATGTCAACAAAGAACAAATTGTTTTTAGCGTCTGGTATCTAGAATGCGGTATGCAGCATAAATTATTCAAATCAAAGCAACATAAATCTTTGTACAGCAAAGGCGAAGCCTCAGAATTCATTGGCGTGTGTTACAGCTTAGGATAGGACAATGACCTCTAATCAAAACTCCTCAGTACAGTCCCTACACTTAAGATGCCAACTTGCCACTAAGGACCTGATTATCTATAAATTTATGGGAAGCTGCAATAACTGGTGTTTGCCTCCTGATAATGTTTTCTGACACACATCAGGAGATTCAGCTGATCTGTGTTAGAGATTATTGTACAGAATCTGCAGTTTATTCGGGCAATGAGTAGACAGAAGGTCCATTTGAGACCTTTAGCTATAGACAAGCACATAAGGAAAACTGTTTCCATAGAAACATGCCCCACAGCTGTAGTTAGTATAGGAAAAACAGTTTTATGATTGTTTCAATGAAGTTCTACCTTTTGTTTTCAGTGCAAGATGTATACAATGGGCTGTTTCATAGTGTGATCTCACTGTAGCTAAGGTCTTAAATGAGAAATTCACCCTGAAGAGAAAGACACTACCTTTCCTTTATGTGTTCCTAAGAGTTTTATTAGATTGTGTGGACAGTGCACACAGAAGAATGATTTTTATATAAAACAGTATTGCTTTTCAGAATTTATTCTCAGTACAATAAATGCATACTTTTACACGAACTCAAAAAAAATTGTAAATAAAATTCTCAGATTAAAAAAAAAAAAAAAGGACCAGATAAGCATCCAACAAATCCAGAGGAGGGATGTCCAGTAATTCCAGGGAGGAATGAGTCAGGCTGAAAGAGAGCTATAGGAAAACAGAGGATGGGCATGAGTAATCTGCTAACAGGTTTGGCAACGTCTTCTTTCCATTCGGGTATATTCTGATTTAGATGGAAAATTTCCAGACAGTCCCCTGGAAATGACAAGTTTGGTGCATCTCCAAACTAGTTAATCCAAGACACTTTTAAGAGAGCTCTTGGTTCTGCTCTTTGCTTGTTTGCAAAAGCACAAGGCAGAATCCATCTTGTGGTGGTAAGCAGACAGACCTGCACACCTAGTTGAGATTTTTCCGCTTTTCATTTCCAAAGTGTCAACAAGGCTGCAAATTTCCCCTTCCTGCCTGGCAGAAGCATGGACTTTATTAGCTGTTTCTGTGTACATATGCAAAGTGCAGAGTAATGTGACGCTTGGATATTTTCTTAATGAGTTTGAAATTAGCAGAATTGCACCAAGTCACATGACAGGCTGCGAAGGGCATGAGTAGGAGCTGGATTTTGCGCATAAGTGAACGAGCCCAGTAAACAAGAATTCAGCACTGAATGTGTTGAAATCTGTTGCCATGTCAGCTGTGGCACAGTTTTGGTGTGCTTATTGTAATGAGTGGTTATTTTGTTTATTCTGTCAGTTCCAAACAGGATTGAAATCACATCCTCCTGGACAAATTTTGTTTGTGGAATTCATATCCAAGAAAAATCAGAGCAAGTTGAACAGATCTGTCTTAATGTCTTTGAAAGGTATATTTTCCAGGAACCACATTCTGTACAGTGAAGGAAGACAGAGCCAGATGAAAGATATTTAGATATAGGACGTAATAACTTACAGAGCAGGAGGAGAGGTCCTTAAGTTAGATATTATCCCACATACTGCATAAAGGAGCTGTGTTTCAGGTGCTCCATCTGCCCACCAGTGTTCTCATATGATCCTAAGTGTTAAAGTCACAGGCTTAAGTTAGAGCTTAAAAGTAGATGTTGTCTGTGCACATAAATGACTCAGTCCTTCTTTAGAAGTGATGTCTGACAACCCACCAGCTCAATAAAACTTATGTTTATAAATCTCAGGCAACTGATGCAAAAGCTGCTTTAGTGGAACCCATACCATTTCTGCCATTTTAGGCAAGTAACTTCAAAATCTATGTTGACTAATGGTAAGAAGAGGCAGGAGGTGGCTTTATATTTGCTGATTGTACAAGATCCCACAATGGCACTACAGAAAGAGGAAAAAAGAAATAATTGTGTAGCATTTTATGCACTATTTTAGCAATAACATAGTCAAATCACACCAGTATAAATTGGTCTGTCTACAGAGGATTTGAAAAAGTACTTTAATAAAAAATAACTTAATAATCCACAATTCACATATACCAGACAAAAAAAAAAACAAACCAACATATACTCCCATATGCCTCCAAAGTACTTCCAAAGAAAAAATTCTTTCCAAAACAGGAATAACTAGCTTAGTCATTTTCTTTTAAAGTTTGCAATATGAACCATCTTGGCTTCCCAACAACTGCAGCAAGGCTTCAAGAAGATTTTCCTCATAGCATTTAATTTGTTAATAGGATTTGCATGCACCCTTCCAAAGAAGTATCAAAATGCATCATTGTTCATGATGTCCAGACAAGGGGAAGAATATTTGTGTCATACAAAATCTATCCATGTTTTCCCCACTGAGAAATAATTACATGTTCAAAACTTAGAGAGGTGGAAGAGTCAGCTCAGATTCCACCTAACTCTGTAGGATTAATCTCCATGTCAATTCTAATGGTACAAAAGATCTGAGTGTAATTTCCTCTTCTGCCTTGTGGTATACCAGATTGCAGAAGATTGCATGTATTATTTTAAGGTTCTCCAGAGAAAATTTCCCTGGGCTTTCTTACAAGGACTTTCAACCACAGTACAGCTTTTAAGAGGAAAAGCACTGGAAGAAACAGAAACCTAGGAGTCTGGGAAGCAAGTTTCAGGGCAGGCAGAGGTGATAAAAGAGGGAGCAAATTCATGACAGTATCTGAAAATGACAGAGGAAATCTTGGACTGATTAAAGGAAAAAGTAAAATTACCACTGACTATTCCAGGAGAAAAAATTGTGCTGCAAGGGAGAACTGTCAATAAAATCAGGAGTTTGAGTTACATCAGCAAGCTGACTTGCCGCATTTTCATATGAACTTGAGTGCCACAAACTGATACTGGTAGATGCACAGAAGAAGGCAGCTGCAGTGAAAAGGGCAATGTAAACGGCTATTGCTGGTGGCAGAATCACCAAATACAAATATTTTGATAGATGTGAAAACAGAATTAGTTTTAACCTGGAGATTCTGACTGAAGGCAAGGCACAATCTTCAGTCCTCGCTGTAAGCTGACAGGACTGCAGGGTAGGGTTTCAAAGAGACCCACCCTGCTCAGGAGCCTCAGCCATTGGTCTGGGCATGGCTGGACCTTTTGTTCAACACAGTGGAGCCAGACACACAGCTTCAGCCTCTCCAGCCTAAATAACTGCTCTGTCACAACAGAAATATCTTTGGCTGCTTGTTTTGGGAGAGGATCGTGGGGGGACGTTTTGCCTTCTTTGTTTTCAGGAAAAACATGAAGTGTTTTTTCCCTCCCCCCCCCATATTTTACACAAGAAAAAGAAAAGAAATATGAGTTCTGTAAATTGAATCAAAAAGCAATGAGTATTTGTTAAGCTTCTGAAATCAGTTGAAGCATTTGGGCAAAGCTAACACAGCTGGAGGCTTCTTAGCCACAGCAAAAGGGGACTTTACCCCCATCAAGGCATGTGACAGTCCTCCACCATGGGGAGAGATGGGAAACAGCCAACAAGTTCCATGGTTCTTTCACCAAGCTTACCCCTTGATTTCTATTTTGACTGTATTGCAGGGGTCCATTTTAACACGCTGGTTTTACTGTTTTGTTTTGGTTTTTTATTTGGACTGCTCTCCCGTTTGCTGAAGAGAGAGAGACTTAAGAAAGGCAAATCCTTTTTGCATCAATAACAAAACATCACATTTCTAAGAGAAGAAAAATAACTGCCTTTTAAAAACAAGGCTCTACTTGCTTATCTGTTGGTTCATACAGAACAGTTATCAAGCCAAAGGAGTCCTGGTGATAGTGTTTTGCCAGCACAGAGAGAACAAAGGATTATTAAAAATAATATAAACTGATGACATATGTTACCAGTATTAAAATTGATGCACATTCCTGTGTAGCTTAGGGGGAGCCAGGAACTGGATTTTATCTTTAACAAAGTCAGAAAATAAAAGCAAACCATTTCAGTCTTATAACAGGGAGGTATTTCTTTCTGTCTGCTTGGAGAGGAGAGGTTGGGGGAAGCAAGGTTTGGTTTGGATAAAACTCAGACAATCCACTCAGATCCAGTTTGACACAGGTACTTCTGTGAATATTTTCCCCACTAAAAGGTTATGAACTAAAGCCAGGAGCAACCAGGCATCTGTCAAAAAGTAGCAAGATCAGACCTACTATTTTCAGACACAAAACCACATTTCATAAAACATTTGAAGATCAAGTATTAAAATCTTTCAATAGTGGTGGCATTTAGATGTTGCAGCCAGAAATTAGAATCTTTTTGTCCCAGTCATAAGAAAAAAAGATACTAAAAGCCACCCCTGCTTCAGAAAGCTCTCCCACGTGGCCTTTGACTTTTGTACCACCACAAGCAGTTCAAAACTGTTCACTGAGGTCTTTCCTCACGTTGCCCCTTAACTCACCCTCACCTGGTCTTTTTCTTGGTCTGGGAATCTTCAAATGAGCCCAGGTTTGCAGTTTTGCTCTACTCCTGACCTGACTGTTCCCACAAAGCAAAGGAACTTGTTTGTAATGCTCACACATTATGCTGGGATGGTGCCCTGTCAACACATGCAGCGTTATGGACTGGAAAATCCAAATACAGTCTGCAAAGCCATTGGAGGTTTTCCACACAGTACTTGCTAGGGCCTCTCCTAATTGAATTTGCCAAAATTCACATGAACTCAGATTTAATCCAATCAGTTCTACATCACATGTCTTTCAACATTGACAAAATATTTTTTTCTAATTGCAAGTCTCTTATGGAACCAAATTAATCAGAAAGGGATTTAAATGAAAACCAGTCCAGATTGTTCTACACTTTAACCTTACATCTGTGCTTAATTAGGATGCTCAATTTCCCTAAACTCAAGTCATAAAATGGAAGTAATCTGTGGCCTGTTTGTCAGTCATTATAGGGCAGCAGACCTGCAAATCAGGGCAGGCTCAAATGCACAGGATCCTGTTCAACGTGGCCATTGAAGGAAACACGGGAGATGTTATCGTGCAGCAGGCTGGAAGGAAGTCAGGAGAAAAGTTCGCTGAGACAGACATTTGTGAATTACCCGTGTGCTGAGAATGCAGCTGAATCTTAAAAGATGGGAGCAAATGAATGCGCAAAACGTGTGATTGTTTAAGCTCCCCCATTCTGGCCACATGAGGCTCTTATGGAAGGTCTGATAATAGCTGGTGCTGGACAGTATCTTCAGCCACAAAAAAGGCAGCAGCCTCTTCTTCACATCTAAACTCCTCTTTTAAAGGTGTCAGCACCTTTGGCTGGTATAACCTTTGAGGGTGTAATTTTGAGATGTTACAAAGTCCTCAGTGGCTGCACCACTACCCGAGCCCTGCTCTCTGGTCCTGGTCCTGCACACCACATGGGCCACCCAACTTTCCTGCCTTGTGCAGTCATGTGAGAGGCTGTCTCATAGAGCTGAGCAAGTAAAACTCCCCATAACCTTTGCCAAGGGATTTTCTAAGGACCAGGATTATTTCCCTGGCTCGGTCTTGCAGTCCACTCCCACATACTGAAACACCAGCTGAGACTGCAGCAAAAAGTCGGCATGTCCTGGAAAGGCTTTGTCACCAGCGGTCTTGCTGCAAAGCAAAGTCCTTGAACACCTTGGCTCCTTGCAGGCTGCAAAAGTAGCTGCAATTAACCCTCATCCTTAAAAGTGGGAGAAAGGCTTCTCATCTAGAGTTGTTAAAGATGCACTATCCAGGGCTGTGGCAAATCACTGGAGGAACAATAAAACCCTACCTCACACACCAAGGTCTGTCATCATTCATTTCAAACATGCACTTCAGAGTGTTGCTGTTATGTTGTTTGTTTTGACATCTTGAGATCTGCATGAGCAATCCCTGTGGACGTGCTGTAAATCCATATCTACAGCAGTAAGTTTTCATTGCATCAGTGTTATTAAATATATATATGCACTTATATATATATTATTTGGCGATGCTGAATGAACAATTGGCCTTTAACTCCTCCTAGACTATTAGGTCGTACTATAGGTCAGTGAAAAAGTAATTTTCCCTAGATTTGTAATAAGGTCTGGGATTTGACCTCTGACCCCAATGTCACAAGGTATTCATTATCTCCACACAGATGATATACAGGCAAAGAAACATATATTTTTTATAGAACTGGAAGAATTGTATTTGATGGATATATTTTATTAGATGGATTTTATTACCTGGATAAACTCAATTAGCAGACCTCATTAATTTTGAAAATGTAACTTATTTACATTGAGTTATTCTTCTTGTGGCCATTAGCATTCAAAACATATAAACTGGAGCTCAGAGCACAGCTGAGTTTTTTTGGTTCAGTGGCCAAATGAAAAAAAAAAACATGAGGGAAGAAAAAATCTCCTAACAAGAACAGAAAGACTATTTGTGTAAATGCAGAATGTTTAATTTAACATAATATTAAACCTTTTTTTCCTGGTTCTTACAGTAATATTTTCTCTTTCATTTAAAAAAAAATTAGCTAACATTCAAAATATCATCTTCTAATGAGAAGTTGAAATGTTTTGCTTCCCAAGCAAGAGAAACTAGCACTTTTGGGGTTTGGAGGTTGTTTGCTTTATCCTTATTTAGTAAATAGTTTCAATCTCCTACCTGTGGACTCAGGAAACAATTTCACTAGTCCATGAAAAGCTTCCACCCACACTGAATACCCCTCTTTGCAGAAAAATAGTAATGACATGTAGTAAGTAGAATGTAAAAGGCTAAAGACATAATTGAAAGACATCTGCATAAAATACACCCATACCAAAACAGACAGGCTGCAGGAGTTTTTGAGAGGTAAAGCCTGAGTCTGTGGACCCCTTGGTCATATAGTATTGTCCCTCAGCTCATTCACAGGTGCAATTTTGCCAGAGCCACAAAAATCCACCCTCTGTATGGCAGATGCCTCTGCCTCTCTCCCTACCAAAGGAGAGAGGAGGGAGAGAGCATCAGCAGATTATGAGATTCATTTTCTAATCTAAGGCTTCTTAATTGGGTGTCTGGATTGAGCCATGATTGGAGAGAGATAAAACTCCACCTGAGACCAGGACACCACACATGGCAGTGTGAGAGTTGGAGGGGGCTGGAGAGGGTGACCCCCATGCTGGGATCCCTGCTGCTGCTCCCGATGCAGGGGGAGTCCAGGCAATGTGCCCAGGCCAGGTGTCTTACATGCATGTGGTTAGAGTCAGCTGAGGTGAATCCCACCCACCTGCACCCTGGAAAGGCAGCAGTGATCGTGTTGGCACAGAGGTCAATATCCAGATGAAGCTCCCCTGAGCTCACCTCTGCCAGTTCCTGTACCCCAGAGCTGCTGTGAGCAGCAAGGTGGGAGACCCTCAGCACAGGGAAAGCTCCCAGGTGTGTACAAGTTCTGATTGTGGCTATATTAGGAAAAAAGGGACATAGGACAATGGTATTCCTGCTGTATTCTGCTGCAGAGCACCTCCTCTGAGAGTTTTTCTAGACAACTGTAGTTAAAAACAGGCATTAGTGGCCACTGGCTTGGTTGAGAACTGGCAGTGGGATGACAACACAGCAGGAATAACCAACCTTCTGATGCTGACGATCCAACCCCCAGAGCAAGGTCCACTACTCTATTGTCAGCATCATAAAGCAGCTTTTATTTTGAGACTGAACTACTTGTGTGTCCATCCCCTGAATTTCTGCTAAAGGACTAAACCTTCTTGGGGATAAAAATCCATTACAAGTGAGAAGCAATTTACAGTAGAGAATTGACCTATAAAACCAATGCATTTCCATTGCACTAATCCAAAACATATTTCAGGTCTGCAGTCTGAAAAAAGTCTTGTTAAAATGATCGGGCTGTTAAAATTATGGTTTTAGTGCAGCAAGCCTGTATATTTTAACTGAATTTTCCTGTTTTGGGCTGTAGTCCTAGGAAATTTTCTAATACAGTGACCTCACTCCTCAAAAAACAGTGGGAGGTTTAAAAGTGAGGAACACCCCTGGGACTTCAGAGTAAGTAGCTTACAAGTCTCTCTGCCTTTCAGATTTCTCCCCCTCCTGCTCATTTCTGCATCGTCTCTCATACTGTCCTTTACACCTGGAACATTTTGGCCTCTTTTTATCTGCCAAATATTTTCCTTCTCAATTTCAAATTCCTCCCTAACTCACTAACTCACTTCCTTCTGACTTCTTGGATCTGGGGCCCCATTTTCCCACACTGAAGCTCACTCACTCAGAGGGAGAGAGACAGACAGCCAGTGCATGTGGTCTGCAGTCGCCTCTGAAAGTTCAGGATATGTGCACACATGCACGGTGACTTGGAAAGATGACTCCCAGCAATCAGGACAGGAGCATTTCATGTTCTCCTGAAAAAAAAGAGTTTAATAATCTGGGATGAGTCCAGAGCATTTGAGCTAGGATCATCCAGTACTCGTGTAGAAGTCAGAGGTTCAGAGAAGGGGAGAGCAGCATCCAACTTTTTAGGAAAGCCAACTTCAGTTCCTGAGGGTTCCAGGCCCTGCTCCAGAGTCCACTGAGCTCTGTGAGAGGAATTCAGTGGGCTTTTGGGCACTATGGCATCTCAGCACAGAATCACCCAGAAACAATAAATTCCTGTCATGCAAAAGAGCTCTTCCCTGATAAACTATTTCAGTGGAAAATATCTCCATGAGCTGGACACATTCTCAGTGACCCCTGTGTGTTTGTGCCTTTTTTATTCAACCAATATAGAAATGCAACTTCAATTTAAATCCACTCCTCTTATTAAGCATGTTAACAGAATGAGAACTGGAGTAAAAATAAAGCTAACAAATCATTAATTTTTTCCTCTTCCTATCCTCTTGCTTCAAGAGGTTGCAGTCATCAGTACTTCAGACATTATAAAAGGTGGTAAACATGGAAGATTTTATAATAAAACAAATCATGAGTGTGACAAAATACTTCATAGCAATCTATTTTATTAGCATACAGATTATAGCACAAGAGTAAGATTCAGCAAAGAGGCAAAGTCACCTATGTCAGCCTTGTCTGTCCACTGTCACTAATTCACTCTTCTACCACTTAAGTAGTAGTGATTAATTCACACTAACCACTCTGCAATAGGCAAACATTTTCCTTGTTCAACATTTTGCTCCCAGTGTGTCTGGAGAGATCCTCTCTATTTTCCATGATGTCACTTGGAAGCATTATCTCTAGGTAAGGCTGGGTTTTCCTGACACCATCTCTACCTGTTTCAACATTCCTCTGCTCTAGTGCATCCCTGCTTCCACCTCCTGTATGGTGCCTTTTTGCATTGGAGGTCCACCAGAAGCACCCTGCTTACTCAAAGGAGCCTTCTGATGTCTGCCTGTCTCAGTAAGTACCACAATAAACTGTTCTTTTGCTTGGAGAATGCTTGAGAGCATGTGTCCTTGAAAGCATGTCAGCTTCTCTGAACTGCTCTGCCTTTCAGAGCTGTGTCCACTGGGATTCCACTTACCAGTTTTCTAAATAAGCTGAAATCTGCTCTCCCACAGTCCAGCTTCCACTCTCTGTTACTCTCCTTCCTCACCCCACCAGTTGCTGGTTCACACATCCCCAGCCCCTTCTCCCGTGTCATTGAATAGCAGTGGTAGTCATCCCCAGCTCGTCCTCCTTGTGCTTATTTCAAGAAGTTATCCCTGATGCCCTCCAGAAACCTCCTGTACTGCTGGTGTTCCACAATTCCCTTCCAGTAGATGTCAGGAAGGTTAAACTCTTCTGTGAGAAGCAGGGTCTGTTCTTCACGCCTCTCCCCCAAACCACAGGCTCTTCACTATCCATCAAGAGATCTATAAGCATCACTGAAGAGATCCTTATACCCAGGCTAATCCTTGACTGTGACAGCAAGCCCCTTACATCCTCATCTTCCCGGCAGTCTCTCCTGGAGAGCCAATAGCAGCCCAAGACAGCCACCCTTGGTGTGCAGGCTGATGCACCACTTCTCAATTATTCCAACAACATTGCAGTTAAGTGGGGGGAAAAAAAAAGTCTTCTAGTTTTCAATCTTGTTGCAGTATCTTGGTTCATTTTTAGGTCTGTACCTGCAGACGGAGGCTCAGGAAACAGAAGTTCCTGTGTGCTTTGGCTACAGCAGGAGGTCCCAGCCCCAACCACAGCTCCTGTGGCCAACAAGTGCCCTCTGCCTTGAAGAAAGCACAGACCACCAGGCACTGGCAGCAGCAGGGTTAGTTCATGGACAGTGGCATTCTGCAGGGGTCTGTACCTGTTCCCCTTGCATCTTCCCCACAGTTCCTTCATGGCTTTGCTCCTCTCAAGGGGGATAAGGTTGGCACCAGGATGTGTAAAGCTGGAGAGGTCCAGGAATGTTCAGAGGCAGCTGGAGAGGTTGTTTGCTGTATGATGAGAATCTGGGACTGAGTAATTCCAAGCTGACCAGTCTGCTGGAATCAGGAGAAGCACGGGCTGTACTATCAACCACTGTTTCCTCCACACTCCAAAGCATGCAGTACGCCTTTCTGTCAAAGAGCTCTGAATGTCTCATCCTCACAAATGGCTAACAAATGTGTTTGATTATGTAGCAAAGCAGATTTTCAGATGTTGACAAAGCCTTGTTAATCAGGAGAGCAGAGCTCTATCTACAGAGATACACCATGTACAAGGAAAAATTTCAGCACCTCATTTGAAAAATAAATTATTGTCTTCTCTGAGCTTGTGGCATGGGGCAAAACATATCCTCATATGGTATAAACACTTGGTGAGATGAGCGTCATAGCTTTACCATGATTTCACCCCACAAGAGTAAAATGGCCATTCCAAACTGACACAAATCAAAATTTTACGCTATCCTAGGGCATGTTCTGCCTCCCCTTCTTCTTGTGATGATCTCCATCAACCATCAGATCATATAATTTAACATAACACAAAATATGAACCTCTTGACACAGATCTCCTCCTGTACCCGAGGAGGGACAGTTCTAATCTATACCAGATTGCTTCAGACTACAAGAAACACCATTTCAGCAGAGAGCTAGCCAAGCACAGGTGTGCCTCACACTGTCCAAAAATGCCTGTTCCTATTCTCCTTCTTTCCACCCAAATGGCAGAAGATGTGGGAGGCAGCTGGCAGCACCTCTCTGCACCAACTGAGAATGATGCCAAGCCCCAGTTAACACACTCAAGGGTCACATCCAAGATGTTCTGTACAGAGGTGAAAGGAAAAAGAATCTGCTGTTTTACTTTAAGAAAGAGTTACACGTCAGCAGGGAAAAAAAAAGAAGAAAACTTCAGAATTAATGCATGAGAATGTTTAATATATTGCCAGAATGTCAACGAAAATTAAGCAAATTCCAAAGAATCTAGAGAAAATGATCCCTTTGAGTGAAACATTAATGAAAGTCTGCAGTGATATAGGAATGATCTCATGCTGATGGTTATTTCCCACTTGCAATTTTTTTCTTGGTACAGTTTTGTGGGGATTTTTTTTAACTCCCAGATGTTGTAAAGTTAATTACACAATCGCTTGTGTATTACAAAAAAAAAAAGCATAAATAATACTGGATACATGAGTCATTACAGTGCAGCAGAGAATGAAGGAAAATGATTGTCAGAAAAAGGCAATTTAATACATAGTTTTAGTGCTGAAATTCTTCAGTATTCTTCAGGCAGATCCTGCTTTTTGCAAGGAAGAAATTTTCAGCTCAGTTTGAAAATTGCTGGGACTCTCCTCTGTGCACAATCTGGAAGAGCAGCAGAGCCCCACCTGGAAAGTAATGCTTGCCAGTGAAGGGCAGTATAAATGCAAACACATCTAGAGGATAGTCATTTGCAGATCAGTACATCATAAACCCTCTGCTCACAGTGCAAGGCAAGGTGTTAGAAGCTTTGTCTTTTAAGAGCCGGTTGTTTTGGGAAGCACATTCACTTGAGTACCACTGGCATTCATAAAATGCATAACTGTGCCACCAGTCTGGTGCTGGGGATGTATCAAGTGACTCAGCATGACTTCAAATTTCCAGGACTTGAGTATATAAAAATGTGTTCACAGGTTCACAGTAATGTTTGGAAAGTATAAATGTTCCTCCCCTTTTTAAAGAAGGGATGCATTAAAAGTTACTTTAAAAATACATACAGCTAGCTTCAAAACAGGTTGGTTCTTCAGCCTCCTTCCTTCTTCAAAAATATTCATGTTCACTTCCTCAGTGGAAAGAGTATACCTGTCAACACAAACCAAAGAGATCAGCCACCAACTTATTAACTTTAAATTAAACACTCTTCTTGCTGAAAGACAACCAGCCATCCGGGTTTGGGCTGTGTTGTACATTGGGTTTTGGGCTGTAGCGTATGACTGAGCCTCTTCCATAAGGATCTCAACCAGGCAAGTCGCTAAATACCAGTCACAGTACACAGGGAATGTGGTGTCACCTGCCACTGACGGAGAGGTGTTTGTGTGTAAATAGCAAAAGAGAGGACAGATTTCATGTTAGTCAAATTCTGAATGCAGATAATAGGGATCCAATGGTAGCATCTGGCCTTTGGTGATAGCATGAAAATTAGGAGATAGTTTGTCTAATAAGTACTGGTGAAAGCAAAGAGATTTCTAGGAAGTAATAATTCATAGATTCAGAGAACTGGAGGCAGAGTTGTCATTTCATTTCTTAACAGCCATTTTCTCAGGTTTTCCTGTCTTTTTTCTGAAGGCTAATGGGTCATATTTTGGTACAGAGGATGACAGTTCTCTACCTCTGACTATTTGTAGTTAACTCTTTGACTTTGCCATAAGGTCTTGGGGGATTACTTTGTAAAACAGTTTTTAAAAAATATTTCCTACTACATTTGTCAGGTGATGAGACATTTTATTAACTTTCTTGCTATGAATTTTTATCAGGCCAATGAGGAATATTCATTCCTAAGGGGTTTAAACTAATAAAATTGTAAAATGAAAAACTGTAACAAGTGCTTCATCTCTTGATCACTATGTTTTTCAAACTGAATCTCATCTTGTAACTAATCCCAACTATTTCTGCTTTTGAAAATACTTAGGTTTGCTTCATTGCACTATGTATTTTAAAGTCGTGACACCTGAAATACTGTGAATATGTAGAAAACAAAGTTTCATCTCAAAACCAAAATGAAATTCTCCAAGTGTTAAACAAAGAGACATATAAATCCATTATTGATGTAGATTCCTAAACTGATCAGTCTTAGAGCTAAGAGGAATTGTTGTGATTGTCTCACTACTTTTCATATAATTGAGCCTCTAGAACTTTCCTATATTAATTTGTGCTTCTAGATTAAAAGCTGTAATTGCAGCAGAGTGGCTCTTTAAAAGAAATGTTTCATTTTGATTATAAAATCTCCTTTAATGAAGAATCCAGCACAATTCTTTGTAAATCATTCCAAATGATTAATTATCCCTGCTGTTAAGAATATGCACCTTCTTTTTTTGGCCTGAATTTGCCTCACATCAGTTTCCAGCCACTGGTCTTATTAGTCACTGTACCTTTGTCTGCCAGACTAAAAAGCCCTGTATTACCTACATCTTTTCCTTGTGGAGGTACTTACAGGCCATGATCAAGCCACTGCTAACCTTCCCTCTTGGAAGCTGCTTTCTCTATTAGCTATCCTTTAATTACTCTCAGAGTTCTTCTCTAAACTCACACCAATTTTTTTTTACAAACTTCTTGAATTTTGAGCACTGGATCTGGACATAAGACCCCAACGAGCACAGCCCCAGCACCAAGAACAGCAGCAATAGCCCACTCCCTATTTTAAATACAAATACCACTTCCAAAATTTTCTACTTCAAGCAGAGCTCTTCTGGAAGTGCAAACTGTATGCTCTGTTCCCAGACTGGACATTCCACATTCAGTCATCCCAAAACACTTCTGCTTCGACCAGGTTCAGGATTTTCTCTCTCTATCAGTGGCTCTTTCTCTAAATCATTGTCTCAGCTGCTAGGAACTCCATCCTTGATCCTCAAATTATTGATAAAAATGGGAAACAGCAGGAAAGAGGAAAAGAAAACCAACCAGGGAATGCACCTTCTTGACGGAAACTACCTGTTTACAATCGGATTTGGACACACCATTGAATTCACTTCCAGTCTATTTATTATATGACATTGAATTTATAACATTCTGATTTGTTATTCAAGATATGTAGTCCTATATGCAATAATGCTGGAATTTTATTACACTGCAAATGCTATTGCTTCTATAAACCAAAGTTGTAATCACATTAAAATTTATCCTGAGCTAGTCTGACAAGATTTTTCTATAAATAATTATTAATGACATTTTCTTCCTTTAAATGATTATTAATCTGGTCCCATATATGATCTTCCATTACTTTGTCAAGGAATGCTATCCAGCAGTTTTGATTACCTGAGGTACCTCTTCTGCTTTTTCTAAATATGAGTGCATCTGCTTTTTTTCTGAAATCTTTCCATTTCCCCGAATTTGCTGAAGCTCAGCATTAATGATCCATCATGCTTCTTAGCTCACAGCCTGAAACTCTGGGACACAATAATATGAAAAGTACTATTTTGGTAACTGTAATTTAACACCGTCTATAGACACTGTGAGAGAGAGACTTATTTTATTATTATTGCATGACTTGAGTACACTATCTGTTTTCTTCTCTCCTCCTGCAGTCAGGATATAGAAAGGTTTATTGAATATTTCAGTTTGTTAATGACAGCTCTGCCATATCTAAGTCATTAGTGAAACAACACATTTATTGAGATTCCTTTTGCTCTACAGATACTCAAAAACTCCTTCTACTGCCTTTTATTCTGCTGGCTATAACTTTCCCTTTGCATCCTTTTTCTTTTCTCATCAGTTTCCCTAATTTAATAATTATCCTGACTGCTATTCACTTTTCTTTTTTCCATATACTGATTTTAATTGCTATGAATGCTTTCTCTTCCCTTATGTGCTTGGCTGCTTTTAAACCTCCTTTATTGACCTTATGTTTTTAGCACTCAGGTAATTTATTAAAATTATAAAATAATTCAGTCTTTCATATTTTACCTTTTCATATCTTCTAAGCTGACTCATTTTTAACTATACTTATTTTGTGGAATGGGACACTTAGAAACTCTAAGTAAATTTATTGCTAATATGAACTTTATGCTGTTTGCATAAATAGATGTAGTAAATCCAAGTCTGAACAGCTGCTGACTTCTCAGCCAGCTTTGGTCTGTTAGGATGAGGTCAGATCCCATTGGCCTCAACAAATGATTGACAACAAATTGTCCTGTGTTGGTTTTCACCCTTTCTGAGCTGGAATATTGTCACCTATAATTTTGCAGTATTTCAAGGGTATTTCAGTACTTGGCAGCATGAGGTTTCCAACATGTGTTGTTCAGACTGAAATCCTCCACAATAGCATTGTTTTTCTTTTCCTACACCTGATAGAAGGATGTTTAGGCAGCCAGTCGTCCTGCTCTCTAGTGTGATTTGGCAGTCAGCAACAGGCACCAGCAGTTCCCCGTCTTCTGCTTTATGTTTTCGAACAACAGCCCATAAGCATTTAAGAGTACTTGGCAGTGATTCAGAGGCAGCTGTTGCTATTTTCAATGTAGACTGCCTTTCTCTGTTCTTTTATGCAAATTCCATCAGTCCTTGAATAAAAGTTTCATACCACTGATTTTAACATTCCAGTCATGTCAACTTTCCTTCCGGTGGCTTATAATACCAAGTGGAGTGTGTGTGCACTAATCAGTGAGCAAGTCCCTTTCCTTTTGCTTATTACTGGGATCCTTGCAATCCTGGAAGCAATTAGAGACTTTTCTTCAGGTCTCTGGCACCTTGATTAATTTTGTTCTAGGTATCTTGATTTTTCTGCTTTCTCTTTCCTCCACAAGCTTGTCCTTTTGTTGATATTTAGTTTAATACCTTTCAGACCAGCCTAAGCAGCCCATATCTCAAAAAAACTACTTTCCATCCACGCTGATTACTTCTGAGACTAGTTAACCAGCCTTTCCTCTCCACAAGAGAGACAAAAATTCCCTTAAACAAAAACAGTCTGCCCAATGCCGTTTACCTCAACAGCAGCTCACTTCTGGACAGCATCTGGGTGCGTCTTCACTCTGTCTGTGGTCTCTGGAGCCATGCAGTCCTGGGTCTTAAATGCTAGGCATGGCAGAAGCAAGTGGACAGAGGGGATTAGGGCCTTCCCTGGCCCTACATTCTCAGAGCCTTCTCTGGCACTACATTCTCCTCTGCTAACAATAAGTACACCCAGACCCATTCTAGAATGGCTTTTTTTAAAGGAGCATGTAACTTTGCACCTTCTGATTTCATAAAAAGTATAAGATTTCATGCTTTGGTCATGAAGAACTTCTGCCATTTTGGGTTTCCTCTTACATCACTTATTGGACTGGATCGGGGGCAATCACCGCTCAGCTGATACAGATGGGCATCAGACTTCTCAGAGCCCTCAGAGAGCAGATAAGGGATCGCAAGTTCATTCCTTGGCAAACACGCTCCCCATCCGGTTGCTTGCCAGCAGGATCTCTGGTTCCTCAGTGGGGGTCTTTGGGAACATCGCATGCTGAGGGGCTGGGTTGCCCTGTGGGATTTAGGCTGTTCAAGTCTTCCATAAACATATGGTTTAATTTCAGACAAACATAGTTAGGAAATAGGCTCAATTCCCTTACTTTCCTCCCAGGTTGTAGAAAAGATCGATTCAGCAGAAAGATGAAGTTTCACGGATATCCAGGCAGCTTTATGGCTCAGCTTCTGCAGGATTAAAGGTTGGAATCATGCTGCTTTTGCAGTTGGACAGGTCACACTGGAGCAATGGCCATTCCTTGGCAAGTAGGTGTGGAGCACAGCAGGTCCATGTGAGACCTTCCTTAGGGTGTAGGAAGTTTTCTTCCTTCTTTGTTCACCTACACAACACCCAGCCTGTACCACAAGATAATTATTTCACTTTTATGTTTTTCCTTTCTGCTATATATACATTTAGCATCATGCCATACAACCTTCTGTGTGCTGCACTGAGAATCATTGGGCTTTGCTGCTCATCACTGACTTTCCTGCCAAGTACAGTTAAATCCCAAATTCTTTTTGCCCTCTCTGTTTTGTTATTTTATTTTTTTCAGACATTGATTATATCAGTAGAGTGAAGGAAAGTATTACAGGGAGAGACAGTGTGGTAAGCGAGGCATCGGAAGAGAAGTCAGCATATATTTGTGCTGTCAGTTTTAATGCATCATTTGTTGACTCTGTATATTTTATGTGGTTCAGAAATAGTTTTTGCATATCTTGTCCATCTTCTGTTTTATCCTGAATTGAGATGTTACAGTTTCATGTTCCTTATTGAGCTTAGACTCCTTTTTTTGATCCTTGGGATGGATACTAGTTTCCCAGGTCTGACATTTGCAGGGGGTCTGTGGAATGGCTAATTCTTCCTTACAACAGGACCTTTTCTATGGTATTTGATGAGATGATGTCATGGTTTCACCCAAGCTGTCAACCAAGCATCATGCATCAACCTTTTGCTTCAAATGTCCTCCTTCTTCCCCTTCTTTTGCCCCTAATCAGCCTCTGAAGATGTCCTCAAAAATTGCCAATGCTGACTACATTGCAAGTTGTCATGAGTATTGGAAAAAGTTTAAAATCTGGGTATTCCCAGGTACACCCATGGCCCCATACTAGCCACTGCAAAGGAAACCAGCTCCAGCCAAAACCAGTGCAGATGATCATAATAATGTTGCTTCACCTTTAAAATTATGTTTAGTAATATCTTTCCAGAAACTGCACAGCGCAGCCAGCTCTTGAGCAGAGAATAGGTGATTTTGCAGTCTAAAGGCTGACAAACCCTACTTGTCACACACATAGACAGATCCCTTTAATCATTAAAAACTGCTGCACTGTCTCTTTTTAAATAGGGAATAAGGACTGGGACAAGGTTAGATTTCAGGATGTGAACTATGGAAGCAAAGTGATTTTTCCCCAAGTAATGTTAAACCCTCAGCAAAAAGGTATTGGAGGGTGGGGAGAAGAAAGAGGAAGCAAAACAGCTTTTCCTCTTTCAGTTCTTTGGAGAGTAACCAAAACTCCTGCTGGGGGAAAAGCCATCACAGTGTATCCTGTTGACCACTGCTAGCGATGTCAAATATTGTCTGCGTGACCCTCAGTCTGTGCCAGCAGACAGAGCCAACACTGAGCTGCTGGCACTGTGTGCTATAGAGCCAGCCTGCACCAGCTGATGGCCAGCAGGGCTTAGAGTCCCTCACACAGAGATAAACAGCAATGCTGCGTCCTATGTGCATTTTCAAGATGTTCTAGTCAGGGTTTTAACATAATCATTTTACAGAAGGAGAAACCGACGTAAGAAGATACAGAGTTTTCTGCACTTTATGCAATGGAGCCAAAAATATCCCTTTAATTTCCCAAGTTCCCTAAAGGATGATTAAATTACACTCATTAATGTTTGTACTATTGAAATACCAAAACACAGTCATCTCTGCATAGGGGCAATGGGACAGAGCTGCACAGGCCAGCTTAGAAGCAGCAGATCAGATTACCTGCTAATGTCTGTTTTGCCAACAGTCACGATGCTTTGACATGAGCACCAAGACCAGTCCAGGCATTCTAGCTCCTGGAAAACAAGGCAAGCATTTTGAAAACAAATGGTGGGACAAATTATGTTGAACTGATACCTATAAGGGTATCATTGAATTTTTTTTTTTAATTACCATGAGACAGAAGTTCAGAAGGCTGCTTCTACTGTACTTACAGTGCCCAAGTGGAGAGCTGTTAACTGGGGTAACAAAGCTTAACAGACATCATATAAAAAACTGGTTTCTAAGTCATCATAGACAGAGGAAATATATTTTTTCCCTTTCAGGAAAGGGCTAGTAGGAGAGGAACAATGATTTTCCTTTGCATTTCAGACCAACTACTTGGATCATGCAAGCACTGCTATGCAGATTCTGTTGGCTGAATCCTGCATAAACACAAACAATCCTGCACAAACACAAACACACAAACACAAACAATCCTGCACAAACACATGAAGCTTCCTGCAGGATAGATATCTAGGTGACAGAGAAGAATTTCAGAAATTTATTTTGGTTTGTCTTGATTTCTAACAGGAAGATTTTGAGAAGATACCTTGAAATACTCATTGGCTGAAACGGGAAAGAGCAGGGAAGTGTGTAGCATTTATGCCTGAAAAGGCAAAGCAAGAGAATTCTGGCTGTCAGCTGTGGACACTGTGGACTACCTTTTGTTATTTTTTGGAATACATGAGCAGCTGCTACATGTATGCACATCCAGGTAATCCAAGAAGAGAAGCAAACTGCAGGAACTGAATGAACACAGTAGAAACCCATCTCCAGCAGAAGCTGGAGTAAAAGAGCTGGAGACAAGACAACCAGTCCCTAATTCCTCCTCTCCTTCTAATGCACTGTCTGATCTTGTAGAGGTTAATAGCAGAACTCCATTGACACCTAAATGCTCACTTTCACCAGTACTCTGGGGTCTAGCAAAACCTCACAAATTCATGATTTGGTTTCTTCTGTGTTTAATAGGACCACAAAAAGTTCAGTGTGAGTGTTGCACATGTTGCTGACAGTTTAGAAATTTAAAAATAGTTAATTTGGAAATTTTCTTGATTCTCAAAATCCTTTGAAGCAACTAAACAAGATGTGCATTATCAACAAAACAAGAAACAATGTGGGAGGAAAGAGAACATATTATCTATGTAAATGAGAAAAAAAACTACAACACTGAAATGACCATTCATTATAGTTCACTGTTTGCAGACACACTTACAAAATAAATTCTCATTAAAAGAAAAAAAAAAAAGCAAGGAAAAGTGGAATAATTGCCATTATGTGTCTGAGAGAGTGTTTTTCCATTAGCTGCAATTAATACAGTAATGGTAAATGAAAATAATTTCCCATTTTGTACTTTTTGTGAGAAAACATTAAAGAGGGGAAAAAAAAAGATAAGTGAAATGAAAAAAACCCGAAGCATAATAATTAATATATTGATGATTAGGCATCATCTCTGGCCTGATCGATCATCATGAGGTTTTGGTTTTATTTAATTAGCGTATGGTAATTTCGTACAGAATCCCAATGCGCCGATGAAAACTGGCACGTGAAGACATTGACCTTCTGCTCACATATGCAACATCTTCTTACAGTGCTAACAGCCTATATGCATCAATGCTAAAAGGCTTCTGTCTCACAGGAGAACCCGTGTATCAGGGGGATATCATTACCGCCTGCAGCGAGATCAGAGTTTGGCTCTTCTTGGTGCATGGGAGTCTGGGGAGCAAAAGGGAAATTGGGTTTGCCAGAATAATAATTGGGTGCTATGAGATTATGGAGTGCCACCATAAACTGAAAATGAACAGACAAGTTTCTTTCTGTTTGTTGTATTAAATGCTATTATTGTTATTTATTATGTTCTTGGTCATCAATTTTCTCAGAGCTGCTAACAAAGTGTCACATAAATCCAGCCTGTCCCTTTCTGACCTTATAACATCATGCAATTTTCCTCATTCACCCTTAATTTGAGGTATAAACTAATGTGAAAACATGCTTTTTATTAAATGGCAAGTTTTCTACTAAATACATTTCTTTTACAGTAGGAATCAATTGCCTAAGAAATAAATATCTCAGCCAGACCTCCTGCATTCTTCTCTCAATATATAAGCCAAAAAAAAAAAAAAGTATGTGTTCCATTTGCCAATTGCAAAATAATAATAATAATGTTTGATGGGCAAAAACTCAGCTGTCAGGAGAGAAGACAAACAATTCTGCTTCTTGAATGCTATTGACTTCATGGGGCCAATAAAACAACTTGCAAATAAAAGAAAGAGGAACCGATTCATGTCCTAAGATTGTGTGACGTAGCTTTTTTCTGTTTGTATAATGTTGTGATTAAATATGGTGGAGCCCTAGGGAATGAATTTTTTATTTGAAGGTTAAGCCAATATTAGCAAAAAATAAAATAAAATTAATCAAATGGCCCAGAGCATCACAGCCACAGTTGATTCCAAGAATGTTTGGTTACAAAATGAGCAACTGACTAATTGTGTAAATGCTGTTAATTAGCTGTGCAGAGCCCCTAACTGGGCTATTCCCTGTAACTAATAAGAAATCAATTAGCTAATGAAGTGGCCATTAAATGCTATGCTAATCTTAGCTGGGATATTTTTAATGTTTCTTCTTCTTCTTCTTTTTTTTCCTTCTTTATGATCCTTCCTAATTGCCATTGCCATACGGAGCTCACAGCTTTCAGCATGTCTAATGAAACATCATTATATCATAACTGGCATTCTTGGAAGAGTTAGTGGCAAACCTGCTTCCCAATTATTTTTAATTGCCAGACATACTCATAACTGGGCCTTCTACCAAGTAGTTCAGATCCCTGCACTGTCATGTAATATACCCAAAGATTGTGTTTTCTTTTCTTTGCATATGCAGTGTGATGATAGTGCTGGCCACAATCAGGGATGTGCATAACACCCTAAACAAGGAACCTGGGTGGGTGCCTTTTCTGTTCCTTGGATTAGAGCCTGTGTAGACCCAGCATGACCTTCCCACTGAACAGCTAAAACGAGACAAATCTACATGAGGTTTTACCTTTATTTGAAAATTTCTTGTGCCAAGTAAACACTATTCTCCACCAATAATTCCAAGTTTCAGGATGCCTGTGCCAAAAGACTGCAATTTAGCAATAATTAGGATTAGCAATTAGGAATGTCTTCAGTGATTCCCACAGATTTTGTCACTTTCTAAGAATTCGTTATCACCATTTGTTTATGTTTGTAAATTCGAACTTTGAGAAGGCTTGAAATGTATCTTTAAGTGTCCTGGCTGCAAAATCAGTGTCTCCTGTTTAACAGAGCCTGCTCTAAGAGGATGCAGGCAATAATAATTTCAAGTTTTTTAAACACTCCTGCGGAGTTTTTATTTACCAACCCAGCATCTATCTGGTAACACCATCATATTTAAGCCCTGAATCTCAATGAAATTCCCTAAATCTACTTGTGCTGAAGTAGGTTATGTGTCAGGATTAGACTGGCTCCTCCCCACCCCCCACAATACAATAGTCCTCAGGACATCTGTGCACAAAATACATGCTTTTTAAAAGAATGTTTTCAAAAGAGAATCTTGCCCCTCTCTCTCTCCCTCTTTCTCTCTCTCTCTCTCTCTCTACCCCTCTCTCTCTCTTTCTCTCTCTCCTCCCTCCTTTTTTTGGATAACATGCAAATTGAATTGGTTAATTCTGCACCCAAGTTGCAGGAAATCTGCCACCAGCAGCTGCCACTGTTTCAGATGTCAGGAGGATGCAGATACACTGTGACATTTTGTTCATTAAATAAACAAACCAGGTTCAGGCTAACAACATTAGGTAGAAAGCCCCATCAATTCTTGTACATTTAGTTCACATAATGGGAAGTGACAATTGTTCCTTAGCTTCATAAGCACTATATTGAAGAACAAAAGGAAAAAGCATACATAATGTGGCAACAGCAACAACAGTTGCCATAAAATCCTGCAAGGTTGATTTAGATTAATGAGGCACATAACTTTTTGCCCAAGGCTACTTAAAACAAATATGGCTGCAAACATGGCTACTAGGGAAGAGGAAAAAAGTCACTATTTTTTTCCCTCTTATCTACCATTTTGGTCTTATTTATTTGATTTGACTATCAAATAAGAAAAATATTCTAGCAATAGCCCCTCTGTAGCAGAACAAAAAAAAAAAATTGAACAGTTTAGTAGTATAAAAATAAAATGAAAACAGAAAAAAAATCCCACTTTCAAATATTTAAGTGGCATATTTTATTAAAAATGTTAACTAGTGCATTTACCTTAGATTAAAATTATAGATATACTAAAACTCACATTAAAAGCCATATGTCTTCTATTTTTACAAATCAGTCTACCTAAAATACCAACATTTCTGGCTTTTTCATCAATCAAATGTATTCTGGATTCTGCATCTAGGAATGCAATCAATGTTAAATCGTCAAGATAACAAACAGGTACAATTTGTCAGCTCTACATCATATAATATAAATATCACCAAAACAGGAAATTCAGTAGTACCAAACAAAACAAAATAAAACAAGTATGCTACCAAAGAGGAAGAGTGGCCTATCTGAAAATGAGACTTGGATATTACAGATAAGGCTGTCAGTCAGACTTAGACTGAAAGGTACAGACAATAGAAAAAAATCCTCACACATTAATATGTATAGCACCGTGATGTGGCTTTTAATATTCCAAAGGGACTTCAGCAACTCCATCGGAAAAAAAGCGCCAAACCTGAGGCTGGCTCATGTAAATCCTTGCCAACGGCAGCGGTCCCACTGCAGGATGTGTTACGTGGACAGGCGAACGGTCGTCCTTTCCTTACACATCCTCTTGTCCCCAAGGCATCTGCACTGGGGCACTCAGCTGAGGCGTGGGGTGACCGCTGCCAACAAACAGCAAGAGTAACAACCCACTACCACTATCTCTGTGATTTTGTTCCTGGGGTTCCTTTCCTTCCTGGTCCCTGCCCTCCACATTGCCAAAACCCCAGAACCAGTCTGGAGGATCTCCGAAGGTCTGCCTATGCCCAGAAAGCCATTGGAGAGATGGGGATGCCACTTAGTGTTCCCATCCCACACTATGTGTGGGGTACAGTCTCCTCACAACCACATATGATGCTGGTACCACATTCAGCTGGTGACTTCAAAAACACACTCTCAGACACCTTCCTAGTGCCTCCATCTGTGCAGAGGTTGAAAACAGGAACTTGTTCCTGAAGGATGTTGGCATCAATTTAAATCCAAGGATTTTGGGGCCCTTTGATTACTTGCAAACATAGTGTCAGGGATCCCAGGCTCCTTCACCTGCTGTTAGGGCATTTCCTCCCCACATGGGATACATCGACCAGAAGGCCCACCCTTTCTGAGGGAGAGGTGTGAAAGATGAGCCAAGAAGTTTTGAAGCTGGTGTGCTGGTCTGTGGTGCCCTGTAGGCTTGGGGGGCTCTTGGATGCTAGTAGATCACAAACTGAATGTTGCTGAGAGCAGACAGTGCATTTCCAGTGTCAGCTTTCACCATCTCAGGGTGTCCATCAGAAGCCAAGCTCGGTCCCTTCTAAGGCTGCAGGTGGAGAAAAAGCAGAGGCAGTGGCCCAGAAACAAGGAATGTTACATCTGCAATCCTGCTCCTACTTTCTTTCTCACTCACTTCATGAAGCCTACTCCAGGTGTGGTGTGGTCCAAACCAGACACAAGGGAGAATTTTGCCCGGAAATTGCAAGAATAAGATGGTGGGATCAATAGTATAACCCCTCAGCTTGGGCTAGCTGTTGCTGGGGGACTATGGACATTATTTCTTAGGGATCTCCACAAGCAGAGACTGTAAAGCAGCCCAAGTCCTAGAGGAATCTGCATTTTGACTGGAGAATGTTGTGCATACAAAATTGAAAAAGAAAAAAGCTAGCATTTATACATCGGATCATTTTAGATTGCATTACATTTAGCAGGAATAGAAGACTTGGGCTGTAACAGAAGCAATTAATTTCTTTATTTCTACAGACTGCTTGTCTTCAGGATGAGATAACATGTTCTTAACTTTATGTATTCCCACTTTTTGGAATAATTCTTAAAATGTTATGGAGACTCTGCAGTGGATGAGAAACTTATTTCCTTTTAAATGAGCCAATTAATTTGCCTTGTGTTGCAGTGCCCAACAACACTAAACTTGCATGAATAACACTCCCACAGCAGTGACATGCCTATTTCCAGTAAAAATATAGATGCAATTTTAATTTCCCTGATATAAACAGCTTTTTAAGCAAAGAAGCATGATAGATGATTCTTTGCAAACTGAAATAAGCACAGCAAAATCTGCAAAGAAGGTTAGATACAATGACGTAAGAAGTGGATCAAATTTAGAAGACCTCCCATTAAAAGAATAACTGTCATTCTGAGTGGCCTTTTCAGCAAACAATAAAAGAACAATAACTTCTGCAGTTATTCTCTTGGGTAGGTTCTCTGGTATTTCAGTAACAGGCAGAATGAAGCTCCTTTTCTTCTCCCCTCCCTCCCTTCCTCTCTCTGTCTCTCTTTTCTCCTTCCCCTTCCCATTCCCCTTCTTCTTTCCCTTCCTTTTTTTCCTCCTTCTTTCCAGCATTAGCAATTTGTCGTACTGAAGTTATACATCCCACCCTTGAATTTTCTCTTACACCAAACATCAGAACTTGCCTACCTTTGTGAGCTTTTAAGTGTAGACATGCTTTTTTAATGTAGTTGTTAAAAGTCCTCATGGGGAATGAGTACTGTAGGGACAAAAACATATTTTGAGCCCTGCATGTTTGGGAAGCCAAGTGCCATACATGATATGAGTAACAAAAAAGGGAAATATAAAGTGGAGTAATTTCATCCAGGGGTTCTGTGGAGTTTGGGAAGTATGAGATTAAGTCCCAGTCACTGTGGGTGAAGAGCTGCCCAAGGATTTAAGCCTCAGAGTGGAATTTATATAGATTTATTTGGAACTGGTAATTTACCAAATCAAGAAAAAAATAATGAAAGCAAGATTTAAACCTGTTTAAATATTACTACTTGTAGGATATGCATCAGTATCATCAGCTGGATTTAAAATCACTTTAGTTGACAGCACTGCATATTTTCTTATGTCAGTGGGTGTATTTGTCAAAAAGCAATGTGAACATGAGGAAGTTAAATGAAGGTTAATTACTAATTTCACAAAAAATCTTCACACTGTAGCCTATACATCACTAGGGGAGAAAAAAAAAGGGAGACAAAACAGGAATACATGTAACCAACTATTTTAAAATTAATATTTCTTTTTACTTTTGAGGTCCACTTTGAAAAGTACTGAAATTACCTCCAGAACAAAAGAAGGAAGAAAATGCACACTGAACCCGTCATCACCTCCTGCCCTTCCTAGTAGACTCTGGCTACTGTGTTTCTTGCAAGCATTGAGAAGTTCAATAGAGGACTTGGGACCTTTGAAACACAGATGATATCTTCCCCCTTCCCCGTAAGTGACTGCAAGTTTCCAAGCCTCATGCCTCCTTGATTTCTGGAACTTTGTCCCAGCCTATTTCTTCAGTAACCAATTAAACAAATGCCCATTCTTTGTGACTGTAAGGTCTTTAGCTATAAAAGCTGCCTTGTGGTACTTGGCCTCAGCCTCTAAGGACGCTCTCTCAGCTCCCCGGGCCGGCAGATCTTCGCTGGTGCTGTGTGTGTAGTTAAAAGCTTTCCCCGAGCAGCTACCGAGGCTGCCACTAACTCATGGGGCTCGTGTGTACATGGGAAACACAGTCAGGAAATTAAATTTTCCCTCCCCATATTTAATAAGAGCTAAATATAAGTGAGTTTGTTGTCGCTTTTTAAAGCACTGAAGCCAAATCAAAAAAAATATGAGCATTTTCAAATAAAAAGCAAATATTTTTTTCTGAAAGAGTTTTTAAAAAACTCTGATGCTGTTCAATTTTGCAATTGAAAAAATCCCTTTTTTTGGAAGTTTGTTTAAGGAATTATTTGACATTGCTGAGGCTGATTCACTGCAGTATGTAAGCACGCATTAAATGTGTAAGCACATGAGTTATCTCACCGACTTCGATGCGTCTGTTTTCATTCTGAAAGCGAGCACAGGCTTCAGAGCTCCACAGAGTGAGAGGCTAAGTTAGGAATCCTCCTACTAGGCATGTTGCTGGGGATTGTACATTTTGCAGAGGTCATTACATGGGATACTGTCCTTACAAATAAACCATGATTTTTATGAGAACAGTCCTGTGGAAATTCTGTGACTGTACAAGTGCTTGGCAAAACAGGAGAAACAATATGCAACTGATCTGCTTGACAGCATATTGCCAGCACATTTTTAGGTGAAATGCATTGAGCCCTGAAAAGACATAATAGGCATTCTTTCTCTGAAACATCCAGAGCATCTCTTAGAGCATGGCTTACGCTGTGACGTGGAAACAAATTCCAAGGATCTTTTCCATTCATGTCTTATTTTGCTACTCCACAAAATCCTGTGTAATACTCAGACTGAATCAGGCAGAAAAAAAATCCAAGTGGTTTGTTGTTTTGTTTTGTTTTGTTTTGTTTTAATAAAGGGGTGAAAATCGCTTAAAGATATAGGTAAACCTCAGGTTTTGCATAATTTTTAAATAATTGTGGGCTGGGTGTTCCAAGCTTCTATTTAGATATGATTTTTTTAAAATAGAAGTCTTCATATATTAGTTTCTAGTAAGCCTCCATTTTGAAAGCATACTATTTGTTCTCTGGTTCAAGCAAAATGAACACTGGATCCTACAAGAAAAATTTGTAAAAACAGGTCTAATTTTTATCTTTATCATGAGCTGTTATTTCATTGTGATTAAGTATGCAACCTACAGAAAGATGGGCTATCAATTTGAATGATTCTGTCAGAAAGCACTTAAAGGAGGCATATATCAGAATTGATATCTAAGATGTGTCAAGGGAGGCATTTTAAAAATTATTTAAAGCTATATTATACCACTGAGAGTTGTAGAGAACCTATGTAAAATTTTGGATAGACACCTCTGTGCCCGCTATGTGTTGCAAAAATGATTTCTGTAATGCAGTGAGCAGAAAAACTACATTTTGTGCTTATCTCATTAATCCAATAAGTTACAAGCAAAATTATTGTAATTATCTTTATTGAAGTACCGTGTACACCTATGTCAGCGTGTATACACTTATGTCAGTGTGTATATTATAAATAATAAATTATTATCATTAGAAATGGTTAAATTATTCATTGAGGATAAATTATCTGACAAATACAGACACTTTTTTTCTGCTTGTGACTTTTTTATTCTCTGAAAATACTCGTTTTACATGTTTTTTTGAATAATGAAGGTTATTCAGCCTAGGACTGCAAACTGCATGCTTAGATTGCTCACGATTTGATTACGTGTGAATTATATGTGAGACATGAACATGTTGATCACATGAGTGTGTATCTGGTTGAGTGGCTGGTGGGCTGGAAGAGGGTCCCAAGGATCTGTGGGTGGGGGTGGTCATTGCAAAAGCACAGACCCCTCTTGGAGCTACACCTCCATGGCTTCTCACACATCTTGTCATTGGCCTTCACAGCATGTCATGTACTGTCTCCCTTGAAAGCTGGGAATGTGACAGGGATCATGAGCTTAACGGAACCAATGTATAATTAATAGCTTTTAAAACCTTCAATGAGTGAATGAGGAGCCCCACCTGCGGATGAGAGGGATGAAATGAACTATTAAGATGGGACAAGGATGCTTCACAGTGAGTGGATTTGGGGTGAAAAGAAAACAGCCTGGCAGCAGACTGTGTGGTGAGTCCCTTGTAGAGTTGAAACAGGTGTTTGGACAGGTCACAAGCTTTTTGGGTATTTAGCCAGAGCCCATAAATACCAGAGTCTCCTGATAAAGTGACCCCCTGAAGTCCTAACCTAAAAAATAGGGAGATGAGGATGGGGAGGAGCAGGAAACAAAGGTCCAGATGTAAGAGAGGTGTAGGGCTTATGGGGACCCACCATGCCTCCAGCCATCCCTGCTAGGACGTAATAACCATTAGCACTGGTGAACCTTAGGAGAACCCCTCTGCTGGGGCCTGGGCAGCCCCTAAAAGCTGCAGGGCAATCTTTTTCTAGGGTCTTGTTTGCCCATCTCTCAGGTGGTCTGGCTGTGGTGTGTGAAGAGAGCAAAGCCACAGCTGCCAAGCACAGCAGCCAGCCTAAAGCCATGCGTGCGGGCTTGCCAAGGGACCCCAAAATTCATCAGCTTGGGGGCTGCTGCCAAGGCAGCGGCCAAGTGGCTGAGAAGGAGGTCCCACTGGTGGGCATTGCCCAGCCTGGGGCGGGCTGCAACAGGACATCCCACTGCTCTGGGCAGTCCCTGAGTGTCACAAAGACAAATGTTGGAAGGCGAACACTCAGCCAAGCAAAAGGCAACAATTAATATTTCAGTTTGCTCGCAGATGCCTTTGTCTTGGCTGCTCATGCGGAAGTTCACTGTAAGAAAGGCTATTGTGCTGACAAAAATGTGTGCGAGCAAATGTTTACAGAAAGCAACTAGAGGAGAGCAGGCAAACAGCAAGGGCAGGGTCCCCTGGAACCGGGTGGGTTTTGAGGAACACCACCATTTCCTCTGAGTTTGTTTGCTTCTGATCTGACTGCACTGAACCAGTTCTCATTGTGGGGGTGTGGCTCCTTGCTGCCCAGTTGCAAAACTCCCTCTTTCCAGAGATGTGGGGTGCAGGTTACAAGAGGATGGCCCTGAGCCCCTGGAGCCCCAGGATGGGGTGTCATATGTGCAGTCCATGGGATGGGGGGATTTATTCCCATCCTGCAGCCTACTGCCAAGATGCCTTAAATTAAAAGCAGCGGGCCAAATCCAGTGTGTGTGTAGGTCTGCCTCTGATTTCAAGAAAAGCTGGATGCACATGGAATTGTGACAAATTCAGCCTTGCCGCCTGCTTGCTCCTTGCATGGCAGGAGAAATTTGCTGCCTTTTACAGCAGCTACAGACCACCATGGCTCTGAGGGACAGGAAATGCAACTCGGGAAAAATTCTGCCAGTTCCAAGTACATCAGGTACCCAAAACCATGAAAGCCATGTTTTCCTGATGTTTTCTTTCATTGAAGATTGAGCATCCATTTATTTTCCAGCATTTGATGTTTCATTCCTAATGATCTCTAGTCTCAGTACCAAAGTTGTCTTCCTGACAGCAAATGCCAAGTGTGATTACTCACCTGGCTAGAGATCCTCACCTCCACCTGATGGCCATGATCAGGGAATGCCATTGTGGTGGGGATGGCCCAGCCAGGCTGCTGGCAGCCAGAGCATCCCACCAGTGTCCGTGATCTCTTTGCTCTCTCCCTCCCTCACTGCTTGTCTTTCTTTTTTTGTTTTTTTCCTTTGGCTTATTATAACTGCACAAAGGCAATGCTAAATAAGGAAAATATGCTTCCCAGTAACTGAAACTGACAAAAACAAAGATGGCATGCTTATATAATTAGTTACACATCTAATTTTTTAAGCTTTTCTTCCTTTTAAATATCCAACAACGACTCCACTGCCCAAGCTATGAGTGAAGCTGAAATAGATGTGTAGCAAAGAAACTGATGGGCTGGGCTTTTTTTCCCCAAAATCCATTATAGACCTTAGGTAAATTCTGAATCTTGGAGTCCCTCTGTGACTGCTTTCTGTTGTGAGAGCAATTCATTAAAAGTTAATTAAAAGGTGAAGTTTAATATGTAGTTTCCTTTAGCTAATCCTCCTAAGGCAGCTTCTTATGGCACTAACGTATCCATTTTGTTGATGCTAGAAAACAAAAAGGCAAGATTGTCTAATTAAGAGGTTAGTGTTTAACAAGAGAGAGGTTTTCTAATTTGTGACTCTGAGTCGAAATTAATCTTACCGCTGCTCATTTCAGCATTTTCAATCTAACTTGGACTTTTCCCCAAGAGTTTGCAAAATGTGAATTATTTTCAGGATCTTTGACATAACAGTATTCAGCCTACTTACTCCTTCTGTGCTCATACCCCTTTGGGACTCAATTTGGATCCCCCTCACCACTTAAGCCACTTTTCTCTGGCTCCAGTTTAGGAGCCCTCTGAAGGTCTTTGCTGAGTAGGCTGGCTTTAAAGGTGGAGTTTTTTCTTTGTCTTTCAGTATGTTTTCACTCAAATATCTAAATGTGTGTTGCATTTCCACAGACATCAGTTATTTTTCTGGTAATACATTTTAAATGTTTTACAGAAATGAACACACTCCATTTGATTATGCTGGTGCCAAACATATTTTTTTGTCTAATAAAAGACAAAAGCATGACTGTATTCCTACTAATTCTAGTTTCTTTTGACAGTAGCTGCTGACTTTCTGTACTTGCAGTGGGAATACAGAAAAAGTGAAGAACACTGCTCCCCCCTTAAAAAAATATGAATTCACGCTGCCCAGACACACTTATGAGAAAGGGCAAAAATATCCTAGGCTGCTATCACTCAGCTAGTTTTGGCCACCTAGACTTTAATTTTGGAGACGATGCTGGTAACAGTACATGGAAGAAATCTACAAACTATCACAAAAATAAAATAACTACCTCAAGAGAAAAACAATTCTAAAATATAGGCTATCCAGGACAGTTTTTTATTTTCAAAAAAGTGGAAATACTAACAATGACAAAACTTGGTATGTTCATCAAGGCTTCTCATAAAACCAAACTAAAATTGTAATCTGCCCAGAAAATGAAAGTGTTATCTCAGGGCTAAACAAGGTGACATTTTATTTACGATGTTTTACTTTAATTTTTTGTTTCTGTGGTCATCCCCAGTGACTCTGTCTCCCAGTGTGTCTGTGTATATGAAAAGCTACTTCTCCTTTAAGAGAGGCCACGTAGACACAAAGTTTTCCACTTCTGCAACAATGAACCTCATGTGGTAATCTCACACTCTCCGGTAACTTCTGGAAGTTAAAAAAAAAATACTTCTCGCCACCAGCATGACACTTTTCCACAACATCTATACCTCCTGTCGTTTCTTCCCTCTCCTTTGTTCATTTAAATGCTGGCCAAGAAGAACCAAAAAGAAAGAGAAAGGGCAGGGGAAAATCAGGAGAAAGGCCTCGTTTCTTTGCAAAACCATGGAAAGCCCTGCATGTCCGTTTGCGCTTCTTGGGACCTGCAGACATGCCGCGCCGGACTCAGAGCTGTGTGGTTGGAAAACATCTGCTGCCCGCTAAAAAAACTCTTCTGGGTACGCCTTTGCATTCATGGTATGGAAGCTAAAAGTGGGATCGGCCTTACACAATTCTGGCTCGCAAAGTACACACACACACATACACATACAAAAAAAAAGTGGTTCCCATAGAGGAACGCCCAAGCCTTCCGGTCTGTCCTCAGCGCACAAACACTGGAAGTACTAGAATATTTTTGGGAGCTGGAATAGTGTTCTGGGTATACTGAAATTAAGAGGGTTGGGCTTGTTTGTGAGCTCGCCGAGTTCCTCACTGCATGTTTTCCAAGAGAGAAATGTGAAAGATTTTCCCAGTTATAGCCCCCATACCTTTGTTAAGAAGGGATGCCACAAATCACATGAATAATTAGTGACACTCTTAAGCGTCTAGCACTGTGCCCATTTATTTTCTTGGCACAAAATGTATTAGTTCTACACTATTCATTTAGTCTGCATTTAGCAAGAGATAAATTTTAGTCGGAAGCTGTACTGAAAGACAATATATACTGTATGTTGCAGAAAAATCTATTTCCTCTGAGACCATATCTTTCTTTTAAAAAAGAATTGGGAGAAATAGCATGGAGTTAATGTGTGTGAAAACCTAATTTTTGCACAGCTTTTCATTGTTCAAATTTCCTAACTAAATGGCCAGCAGTGACCTTTTCAGGAATGCCACACTCAGCATTAAATTTTCACCAAAAATGCACATTTCTGTGATCCCCTCATTTAGATAATAGCTCTGTGACTCTTTCTATAAGTGTAGAGTGAAGGGAGGGAAGAAAAGAGAAAGGTTTTCTTTCTCCACAAACGATAATGAGACTTTTCAGCTATGCAGAGACTTAAGCCTCTCTAGGTGTTTCTGTTTTTCAGGCTTTGAGCTCTTGCTGTGCATTGCTCTCTCCATCCTGCCTCTGGAAGGCCTTCAACAACCCATGGCTTTGTCTCTCTGTATTTCTCAGTTTAAGCTACACTCTAACAGGACCACTTTTAGCTCCCATATTGGAGCAGAAAACCAAACAGAAACAGAAATTGTTTGATGTATTTTAAGTAGAGAAGGCCAGTAAAATATTTTTTAATGGGGATACAAAATATTTCAGCCACCAGGATGCTGGTTCAGTTCCAGCACAGATGAGGAACAACTAAAAATTTGATACCATCTAAAGGCTATTAAAGCCTTTGTAAAGTGAGTAGCTGCCTAAGTGTTGTTCCCAGTGGCCACATCACAAAAGCACACTGACAAGTCTGACTTCAGCTTCTTTCTGGTTGGTTTCTCAGCAAGAAGACAAGGAGTGAATGGTCATGGAGATAAGCCATCCTTTCGAGCAGGTTATCAACACTCCTGGAACTTTGTGCACCAAGCTGAAATCTGCCCAGAAATTCTACCACCGTCTGGTGTGATGTGATGATATATAATATATATTGATATAAGTAGTTTCTCCCTCTCATGAGCCCTCTCTGATGGGATAATAAGTGTAAATCCATTAAAATACAGCTTTAGAAAGCCAGTCTGAACTCATTCCCAACACCATGAGAGAGAATGGATATCTAGATTTACAGCAGGTGTGTAGCCCAGTCTATCCATGCAGAACCACTGTGAGCAGTACCACATCGTGGCAGAGCTGCTCTGCAGAAACCTGTGTTGGCTCCAGGAGGGAAAGAGCTGTGCCCAGGAGAGGTACATGACCTAGGCCAGTTGTTTCTCCCACTTCAAATCCATCCTTCTGCACTAAAGATAATCTGCTCCTGTACAGCTGAGGATTTATGGGCTGACAGAAAAATAGGCAGGATTTTTCCTTAAAGGAGTACATGTTCAGCAAAGTAAATTCTGTTTTACCCACACATCTCTCTGTAGTGCAAAACATGTGAGAAGGGAAAAGGCATGGGGAAGAAGTCTGATTTCAGGAATATACGAATACAAACTACATTTTCATGCATACACACAGACTTGTTTGCTGAAGGTTTCACATATATCAAATTAAAATAGATAAAGCAACAAACTCAGACATCATTTACCCATAGGGAATACACTCAGCCTTTATTTAGCCACTGAAAATTTACTCCTGCTTGTCTGTATCACTAACCTGCTTGAGTAGACTGATGTTTTGATGCCAGAATACCCGTAGGGTTTCCACAGAACATATCATAAGATTCACAGCTACAGAAATATCCTTGTAACAAAGCAAATTGGACTTAGATGGGAGCTTTGTGCATTGCTGCTCAGAGGATTGAGGGCATTGGCAGACGAAAAGTTTAGCACCTCAAGAAGTTTGTTGTAAAAACATGGATACCTGAGGTCATGGGGCACTTCTAGAGACTGGAAGGAGAGCTCAGTGTGGCTTAAGGGCAGAATTCAGATGCTACAAGTTATACATGAATCTTTTAATCCTTTTATGAATATGGCCCTATATCTTTCTATGCTTTTAACATGACACTGAAGGTATTTTCCTGCCTCCCAGTGGTGTTTAAAAAAACAAACGAACAGATAACCTGCAACACTCTGAACCACACACTAGTCACAGGGCTGAGCTTCAGACCCCATTTCTGCACCACTTGCTTTGTACAGCATCCAGGCTGCAAGATCCAAGCTTCCATTTTGTCTCTATTCTCATATGAAAACATGAAAGTAAATAAACTCCAGCCTCATAAGTGGCCCTGGAGATCTTAGAGGGTAACATTCCTCCTACTGTGTCTGCTCAATAAGACACTCAATAAAGTTTTCTCAGTGCTGAGTGAACCAAGCAAACACAGCCTATAGAGGGACACACGTCAAAGATATTTTTAAGTTCTACTTTTATTTGAAACTTAGGATTGCTTTAAAGGTCTCCATTTTCTTTTTCATAGTGCAGAGTGAAGCTTAAAAGTGGCCCCAACTTCCAATGAAAGCTGCAACGAATTTTAGCAAATAAAAAGCCACTTAAAGAAAAAAACACTACTGTCCTGGCTGGGAATTTTAATAGCGCTGCACTCACAGCCAGACTGCTTGTAACTTTTCTATTAAAATGTTAAATCGAGAGCATTAAACAGCTTCCAATTAAGGGGTATATTATCACCTCGATGCACAGGGAGTTTCACACGTAAATCCCTATGTATTAAGAAGAGAATATACCCTGTGGCTTTTTAAATAACAAATAAAAGTTAAAAGAGATTTTGCAGGAGGTAGAAGACCCATGGAAAGGCTTATATTTTAACACACACTGAGCACAAGAAAAGTAATGTTTGAAACTGTATAGAAAGAGTATTTATCTTCATTTTTTCCCCACTATTCCCAAATATTTCCACTGGGACCTACTTACTAAGATGAAAGTCTAAGTATTCCATAGGACTGGAAATATTGATTTTTGAAGGACTTTCATATGCACAGGCTGGAGGTGCTATTGGCCGTGTCTCGTTAACACTGAGGGCATCCTTCCCATGGTCACAGTGCCTACTCTATGAGTTTAAACTCCTTATTTTAAGGCAAAGACAAATCTGTTAATTAACTTGTGTTAATATTAATTAGAAGAGCCAGAAACAGTTAAGAAAACCCCCCTTAGCATTTCTCATGCTCCTGAGGGCTTTTTAAAGTAAGATGTGAAGAGCTTCAAGTTTCCCAGCCTACACACAGGCTTAAAATTTTTCTGTGTACAATCAGGAAATGATGAACTTTTGGAAAAATCAGACAAAATCCATAGAAGTTGTTGCTTATGATTAAAGCCACAGTTCAGTCATGACTGTTCACTGTGGTCAACAAATGCAAATTCACCTTGCTCCTTGGTTTGTGGGTGAATATCAGCTGGCTTGGTTGGGTTGAGGCAGGGAGGTACAACACACCAGTGACAAGAGTTTTCAGACAATTTGCTCATTGTCATTAAAGCAGGAAAGACACTGGGGGCTGATGCTTGGTCCAGTGGATCAAAGTGGCCACTCATTCCTGCTGGCCTCATCATCTTGGTGAAGTCACCTCGAAGGGCTGCACCCCAATAGTGACTGTAGTGAAAAATCCTCAAGGAGATGATGTCTGTGGCTTTCCACTGTAGCAGTAACTGTAATATCCTCAACTGTTTGAGGCAGACTTTAAATTCATGTAGAGTAATTTAAAATGCAGATGTCAGATTAGGTGAAGATTGGCTGGGCCAGCAGGAGAAATTTTAGCCAATGTTTTGATGTCCTTGCTGTTCAATTAGGCATTGCAGAGAGTCAGGTTCAGTGCCACCTGGTCAGGAACCGCCTCAGAAGTTCCTGGTGCCATCCAATGTCCATCCTGTGCTGCTTCCCTTGTGCCACAGGACAGCACCAGGAGGACTCAGGCACCTACCACA